>NC_141140.1:91702800-91847800 GCF_053477565.2 Lygodium microphyllum | reverse complement strand
TTCCTATATTGAACTTAAATTTAAGGAGGGGATAGAGGGAAAAAGAAGGGGGGGATGCATTTGATTACCTCTCTCCATAGATTGTTTTCTCCATGGCATACAAGAGACCTTGACAAGTAAGATTAAAACCCTAAATCCTCACATAGTAGGGTTATTGAATTAATCATAGTGGGGGAGGGGGGGAGTTGGCACTCTCCCATGGTTTTGGTAGAGAGATTCAACTGCCCTTCTTCCAAAGAGAGCTTGGTGTCCGCTTTGTGTAGACACTTTAACTATAAAGGGGTTCGATTCCCCTACTCTCTCTCCTCATGTGGGAAGGGGGCACGAGCACTTAAAAACACTGCAACACATACTTCGATGGTATCCAAGTGCCACTATAAAAATCACTTTGTGATATGACCATTTTGATACTTTTAATTGCTTAGGATAATTCCAAATTTTAAAAATAAAATTAGTATATGTTCTGTGGACATACATTCAAGAAAGGGAATACATAAAAAGTCATATATGTATATATCTTATAAGCTTAAATAGGGGGATATATTAGTCTTACAAGCTTCTTAAATAGGGGTTTTTTAGAAGTCCTTGCACGCAAGTGACATGTCTTCTTTACTATGAGTGAACCCCCTGTGTTTGGAGTGCACATGCTCTCATCATAATACTTTTGTGTATTATTGATTATTGTTCTGATGGCTAGGCTTTTTATTATAAATTTATAGTTTTACATGTGGGAAGAATGTATTTCAAATGACTTTAGGTGATAGTTGTGGCCAAGGATTGAATGAAATTATGTGAAATGGCAAATGCAAACACAAGTATACAAATTTTAGTATATTAAACAATCATGACTTTGCCATCATCATCACATTAAGCACTAGATACCACTATTGTTGCTTAGATGTGTTTGAATACCTTGAGCCAAACTATCCAATAATTTACTTGTAAGAACTATTACATAGTGTAACCATATGCTTTTTATAAAAAGAGTAGTGAGGCTATTGCGGAAAGCTAACATGGCCTACACCTTTGGCCCAAAGCAAGCCCTACTAGGTGATAAAGGAAGGTTTAGTGATGTGAAAGTGAAGTAATATCATTTGGCATGAGAGTGCTGGTGTCAAGCGATATTTAGTGCATTAGAAATGAAGTTTCTTTTTGCTATTGTCATGGTGCAAAAGAAATGTAAAGTAGCTAGAGATTGTGCCCAAGAGGTCACAGTAATGTTACATCACTTGGGAGGCAATAAAAACATAGCCATAGCCAAATTGTTATTTAAAGTGTGATGAATTGCTAATGTAATAGTCTTTGTGTTACCATGTTTGTTGGCTTGAAGGTCTATAGTTTTTGCGGAACTTCTAAGTTAATTTTGGCATTACCAAGCTCGACACAACTTGCAGGTGATGTATATGTTCGATATTATTTAATTCACTTTAATTAAAGTTTTCTTTAAGAAAAAGTGGAGTGGGATAAATTTTGTAGAAGTGCAATTTCCTTTTGGCTATGGGAAAAGGATATGTTAATACAATACTATGTAAACAATGAGCATATTTCAAGCTTCATTGTGAGTTTGGTGTGATATTAAGTTGTCATATCTTTGGCCTTATAAAACCATCTCTTCAAAAACATATTCATGTAACATTTAGGGGTGAATGTTTTGTTTTCGAAAGGATGCCATATGGTAGATACTTTTTGAAAATTATACCTACCATAATTCTTTATGGTTGGCTATAGTTGGCTTGCAAGTTGTAGTTCAACATCATATTAGTACAAAATTTATTTGATATACATAGATATAGTGTTGATTTGGTAGCACAATTATTCACTAACATATATCTGCATATATATGTACATTATTACATTATATAGCTAGAGGGAATTATTTTATAATGTATATGTAAAGTGAAGTGGTTTGCTTCATGGGCATGCTTCACTTAAAGTGAAATCTTGTATTAGTTTTCTTCGAACAATTTGTTTATTTGTACTATCTAGCATGGTTGGCATTGCCAACTAGGCCCACTAATCACGCTTATGTATTAGCATCATTACCTCGATCATCATTACAAACCTCAAGAGGCTTCACCTCATTCATTGGCATGTTTTTAAGAGAGGGAATTATTCCATAATGTTTATCTAAATTGAAGTGGTCTCCTTTATGGGCATGATTCACATAAAGGGAAATTTTGTCTCATTTTTCTTGAAATCACTTATTTACTTGCATTATTTATTTCAGTGTGGCTTCTTCATCTTTTTTTGGTTGCTAGATTTTCCATGTGTTGGTGCCATTTATGTATTTGAATAATAATAGCATTATGATTATTTGTAGCCTCCATTGTAGTAGATGTGTCACCTTTATTACACAAAGTTGTGATTAATCTACTGTATGTAAACTATGTCTGATTACATAAACACTTTCTGCATTGCATTTTGAAGTGTTAAAGGAACTATTGTTTTATTATCTATCTATTTGCACTTTCTAGTTTGAAGCTAACAATTATAATGTTTGTAGTTCCACATCCTTGCCCATTCCTCACAAGTATCTTATCAACAATATGAGGGCCTACCTAGACTTCATATGTGTATTTGTGAAATTGGTTTCTCTAAGGTGTGCTTATGTGACATGAGGGCTTACCAAGAATTCATATGTGTATTTGTGAAATTGGTTTCTCTAAGGTGTGCTTATGTGACAAGCATAGCTAAACTCCTTTTTTCTCTTGAGAGAGAAAAGAGAAATACTAGTTGTGAAGTTGAACTTAAGGCATCTATTTGTAAATATGGTTTCTTTAAATGCATAGCTATCTAATGGGTATACCTCGAGTGCTTCATTTGCAAGAAAAAGGGGAAATTTTTGCTTCCCTTTGCACACAAAAAATGTGAAGTGAGGAGTTGCAAACTATGTGAAGCGCAATTAGCAAGCTAGTATCTGTCTGATGTCAAATAGTTATTTATCAAGGCATCACATGTAGCTCAAGTTAAATAAGACACATGTACATACTCTTCAATAATAGTTGGTTCCTCTTTTTTATACAAAGAGAAGAAGGATCTATTTATTCTAAATAACTTTCTAATAGATTTATGTTAGTTGGATGTAAACCTTATTGCAACTGAATGCATTCATGTAGGTACACTTACATGCTAACATGGTGACAGTGTATAATAACATGTTACGCCTGTAGTAGAAGAACTCTTGATGTCCTAATTATCATGGTTGGTCAATAGTGATTAGATTGATCAATCATAAATTCCAAGACACAACAGCCATGGGGGCGTACTTGTGCATGACCAAATATCTACAGCATTGTAGGCATGTGCATCTTCACACTATATGCTGCTTGGACCTATCGTTTTTGAAAGATAACACTCAACTTACCCAATGAAACTGTCTAAATTCCTACATCATTATTGAAGCCTTTGAGATGGTTATTAAAGCATTGAAGCCAAGCTGAAGATGCTAGGTTGCATATTCTATCATCATCAAGGTGTCAATAATGGCAAGTTAAATCATGTGGAGGTAATCACTTTCTTTCATTGAATTTTGTAGAGTGCCACCACTTTGATGAAATGAGTGTAAATGTTGATTTTAGAGCAAAATGCTCAATGGCTTCATTAAAGGAAAACCTTGGAAATTTTGTACCTTATTGATTTTGGAGGCTCCTCATGGTCACCAACAAGTAACAATTTAGTGTGCTAACAAATAGACTCATATAATACAAAGTATACTTCTAAACTTTCCATGTTCTTATTAAACTTCCAACTCTAAGTAGCCTTTCATTGATATTGCCACTTTTAATCTATATTATTAGTTAAGGAGAGGTGGGGGGCGGGTGCCATGTGGCAGCCCCCCACCTCCCCCACAAAAAAAAAGAGAACGCGGGGGTGGGTGCCACGCATCCAGCACACCCCCCCCCCCGCCCCCCAAATATCGCACCCTCTAGGCGCGGAGCGCCTAGTAGTGCATAACAAGGATGGTTGTAAGTGTTGATCTCAATTTAAGGTGTGGAGGACGATTTCACAAACATGATTGTGAGTCTCTAATGGGCCTCAAAAGCCCTTGGAGAGAGAGAGAGAGAGAGAGAGAGAGAGAGAGAGAGAGAGCTCCTCTAAATTCGTTACACGTGGTGTCACCCTAGCAAATAAAAATAGAAGACCAGGTAGCCAATCACTGGAAAAGGGCCGAAACCCCCCAAAAAACATGACGGAATTAATAAAAACCCAAGGAAGCAGCAAATCACAGCAAAAAAAACGCAGAACGCTAGCCTGCGAAAAGGTTGGCGAGAGAGCCACGCTTCAGAAGAAGATATCAGGCAAACCCCCCAATATATCAACTCCTTTCACCCTAATCGTTTTTCCACCATTGTCCCCATCAGAAAGAGAGACAGACAGACCAGAGAGACCATTGTTGCTCTCTGAGAGGGACTCTATATTGGCACACATACGTACACACATTATATAGACCACAGACTCTGTGTGTTCGTATTCAACACTCGCATGCACCATATTTCTTCGGGGGGGAGAGAGAGAGAGAGAGGTCTGCCTTCTTCGTCATCATCATCATCATCTTCTTCTTCTTCTTCTGCAGATCTCCGTCCACAATAATTTCGCATGCAATTTCTTTTCTAGGTACTCACACGAAACGTGCCTCTTGACGCTGTTAATATTGAATCTATACAATCATCGGACCAACAATATGTTTTCTCTCTCTCTCTCTCTCTCTCTCTCTCTCTCTCTCTCTCTCTCTCTTTGCATGAAGCATACCGCATTAATACTGTTATGCTAACCTTCGCAGCCCTGGCTCCCATGGCGGAGACATTCACTCCGTTCCGAGGGATTAAGAACGATCTAAAAGCGCGCCTGAAATGCTACAAGGAAGACTGGATCGGCGGAGTCGATGCTGGTTACAGGTGAACTCTAGATTTGATGTGGTAGTCTTTGTTAATTTCTAGCTGGCAGCTATGGCGTCATGAATATCTGTTCTCTAGCTGGCTATGATCAGTCTAGGGACATGCTTACACCAGTAGAGTAATTTGTAGCCATGGTCTTCGTAAATCAATCAGTTCAATATTCCACTAAGTTTAAGCTATTTGTGTCGATGCTGCAAACCACGCCTCAGTTGTTGCTTTTGTTTTATGTTGCGTCCTTGAATCCCCGGATTGCTTACTGCAGGATTAACCACACCTAAGATTTTCTTTGCTTTTCAGCATTCTGAAACTCTCTGATTAATTTGTTTGGTGTAGGATTTTTGCTCCCACCACGTACATATTCTTTGCCTCAGCCCTTCCTGTCATCGCATTCGGGGAGCAACTCAATAGAAATACAAGTAAGTTAGCTATTCCATTTAAGAAATGTTATTTTTGGGATTGACGCCTTCAATCAACTCAAAATTTGAGTCCTTTATATCAATCAGCAACCATGTTAACTTGCTTAATCAACGATACAGGCAGTTTGGAATCATGTTCATCATTAACATGATTAGATTGGATCAGAACTCGTTATGGTTTGTGTTTCATCAATCTTCTTGTTATCTTGTTACCGTCAGATGGGATCTTGACTGCAGTTCAGACCCTTGCATCAACATCACTATGTGGACTTGTGCACTCTATCATAGGGGGCCAGCCATTGCTTATACTAGGCGTTGCAGAGCCTACAGTTATCATGTACACTTTCATGTACAATTTTGTCAAGAACAGAATTGAGATTGGTCCGAGGCTCTTCCTAGCTTGGACAGGATGGTGAGCAGTTCTCTGCATTTTGAAATGAGCTTGATTTTGCACAATGCTACTTTTTATTGCCCTGTCAAGTGTACTTATATGGAAACACTGATGTTGCTGCATATCTTCACAGGGTTTGTGTTTGGTCATCCCTGCTTTTACTACTGCTTGCAATATTCGGGGCATGCTCCTTAGTCAACAGATTTACCCGTGTGGCTGGGGAACTCTTTGGCTTACTCATAGCCATACTCTTCATGCAGCAAGCCATCAAGGTGAGCAATAATCCTTCCTTGAATATTGTGGTACATTAAGCATTTATCAAATCAGGTTGGAGCTCACATGAGAGGCGGTGCAACAAGTTATTGTGTTTTAATGAGAGTTTTTTGTGTGTTAATGGCGTTGGTTGTCTCTGTACTGAAGGGTGTGGTTGAGGAATTTCGAGTTCCAGAGGGAGAGAATCTGGATCTGGTGGAGTTTGATCCTTCTTGGCTTTTTGGAAATGGAATGTTCTCTCTGGTCCTGTCATTTGGGCTGCTACTTACAGCCTTAAAAAGCAGAAGAGCACGGTCATGGCACTATGGCTCAGGCATGTTGTAATTTACTCCCTTTATGATCTTGCATAACCTTATTGACATAAGTACAAGTGCTGGCAAAATGAATTACACAATAAGGATGTCTTGTTATGATCAATGTATTGCAAGACCCATAGCTAAGTGTTGGTAATAGAAGATGGTTTTTCTGATTGTGCATGATTCTATCCTTAGGCTGGATGCGCTCACTGATTGCTGATTATGGAGTGCCAGTTATGGTACTTGCTTGGACAGCCATCTCTTATGCATCTTCAGGACATATTCCCTCGGGCATTCCACGGCGCCTCTTCAGTCCCAATCCATGGTCTTCTAGTGCAGCCAACAACTGGACAGTTATGAAGGTATGTTGCAAGCTTGCAAAGTATCAAGCTTGGCACTAAGATTTTAGTTGACAACGTAAGCTTAAAGTTTGCTTGCCTGTCTTTTCAGGACATGCTTGATGTCCCGGTGACATACATCTTTGCTGCCTTTGCTCCAGCAGTCATGATCGCCATTCTGTATTACTTCGACCACAGTGTTGTGGCTCAGCTTGCTCAACAGAAGGAGTTCAATCTGCAGAATCCATCATCCTATCACTATGATCTTTTGCTTCTGGCTGCACTGGTTCTGTACTACCCCTCTCCTCCTTTTTGGTACAGTTAGTTTCCCCTGCTTCAAAGAAAATCCGTGTTTTGAATCTCTTTCATTAATTATAAACCATCGATCTTGATGTTCCATGTTGATTGCTACTGTTTCTTGTGTGCCTGTTTCATCGGAATTCAAATAATAAAAGGCTGCTGTTTCTTTGACAGGTGATAATCTGTGGTTTGATTGGTATCCCCCCTTCAAATGGTGTCCTTCCCCAGTCTCCAATGCATACCAAAAGCTTAGCACTATTGCAGCACAAGGTAATCAAATCTCTTTTCAACCCTATGATCATTGTGTCTAGTTTTACAGACATGTTACTAGAATGCTCTTTGTATTTCAGTTGGTGCATAAGCAATTGGTCAAGTCAGCAAAGAGCAGCATTAATGAGAAGCACTCGGTAGATCAGCTGTATGGCAATATGCAAGAAGCCTTCCAGCGCATGCAGACTTCTGTTGTTCATCCACAGCCATCACCGTTGGTAAGCTGCTACTAGTGAGTGCTGCATACTTCCAGATTAAGAGTACAATGTTCACTTAAAAAGCATTATGTGCAGGTCCTAAAAGAGCTTAAGAGCTGCACAATTCAGTTGACTTCAGGCACTGGCACACTAGGTGCTTCAGAGGATGAGACATTGTTTGACCCAGAGAAACACATCGACGAGCTAATCCCTGTGGTGGTGAAAGAGCAACGCTGGAGCAATTTTCTGCAGTCTTTGTTGGTGGCTGCATGCATAGCTGCTATGCCTATTCTGAAGAAGATCCCCACTTCTGTACTGTGGGGCTATTTTGCTTTCATGGCCATTGAGAGTTTGCCTGGAAATCAATTCTGGGAGAGGCTGTTGCTTCTGGTCATTGCCCCCAGTCGGCGATACAAGTAATGCTCCATACCAATGCCTTCTCCAAATTCAACCTTCTGCCGAGCACTCCACTTACTTCTTATTACCAAGTTAGTGTTATATCCTCCTGCTTATGACTGAGCTAATGCCAATATCCTCTTTTGCATGTTTGTGGCTTCACAGAGTGCTGGAGAGAGAGCATGCCTCATTCGTGGAGGCCGTTCCATTCAAGACGATAGTCATGTTCACGCTACTGCAGCTGGTCTATTTACTCATTTGCTTTGGCATCACTTGGATTCCCATCGCGGGAGTTTTGTTTCCTCTGTTGATCATGCTTTTGGTGCCCATCCGGCAGTATTTGCTCCCTAAGTTCTTCATGGGACAGCATCTGCAGGAGCTGGATGCAGCTGAATATGAAGAAGCTCCTCCAGTGGCACCATACTCCATGACCATGACCGATCTACCAGATCACCCCTCAGGCCACCATTCTGACGTGAGTTTTCTCTACAATTCATCTATCTTCGTCCTTTTCCCTTTTCCACCTCTCAAAAAAACACACACACACACACACACACTCTCTCTCTCTCTCTGTCACTCTCTCTCTCTCTCTCTCTCTCTCTCTCTCTCTCTCTCTCTGCGCGCATGTTTACAAGGATAATGAACTACTTGCATGCGCTTGTGATACTTTGAACACACCTTCATACTCAATCCCAAACTAATGTCAATTAAAAGTAGCTCTACGTAATGCCTTTAATTAGATTAGATGTTTTGAAGTCGAACTTATTCATTACAGGCCCCAAATTTGATCCTTCGATGAGGGGTTTTGCAGTTGCTTGGAAGAGCCCCTTCTCAACGAGATGAAGGAGAGATCCTTGATGAAATAATCACTCCGAGTCGTGGTGAAATCAAGCATCGTCGCATCCCACAAAGATTGTCATCAGAAAGCAAGTTTATTTGTTCTTTTTGAGCTTTATTTGTTCTTTTTGCTCAAATGTCCAACTTGGTCACTTACCAAACATCAATTGATATGTTATTGTAATTGTGGTTTTGTTTTTGTGGCTATAGGTCCTCCTTCTCCTTGAAGTGATGAAGATTGCAAAAGATCAAACCATTTTTTCAAATGTGGTGTTTGAATTATTCATTCCTCCGCATTAATGCCCTAATGGACCACAAAAAGTGGGTAGAAGTTACAAATAGTTAAGGTTCTTAAAAGACGCTTTATTTATTAGTGCTATCTTATATTTGTAACCATATGACTAATGGGATTGTGTACCAATTTGTATCATTCCTCTAACCTCGTCTTTAGATACCCCAATCCTTCACACTAATGCCTTAAAGAAGCAAAGCAGGATCCATCGCAAGCAGTTGAAGGAATCAATGCCATTCAATAGAATTACGACATGTCTGTGTTGGTGTTGGAATTACTAGTGTAGAATTACAACTATACATATATTGGATTTGTATCAATAGAGTTCCAAACAAGAAACTAAAGGATTATACAATTATAGTAGTGCTTCCTATCACACTCTTACTAGCATTATTAAACAAGAGGAACTCGAAAGACTTGCATATTAAAGACTAAAATTCAAGATTGGTGAGATGATAATTTTATTATAAATAAGCCATTGGTGACATGATAACTTTGCTATAAATCAACACTAAAGTAGCACAGCAAGTGATCTTGTTAGAATATCAAAACTTGCTTAGCAAGCGATTATAAGCTTGAAAATCTATCTCAAGGGAGTGATTATATGCACTTTTTCTCATGGAATGGATTTTATAGTCTTACAAATTGCTTTATACTAGTCCTTACAAATTGTCTCATCATAACTCACCTTTTGTTTAAGGGCTTGGGGGTGCACCTTACAGAACATATAAGGTACTATGTGAGTTCAAAAGAAAGGGTATTTTATTTAATAAAATTTATAAGATTATATTTACAAAAGGGATTTTGAAATTACAGTTTGAAAAAAAAATTATAAGTTTAGTAAAGTAAAAGAGCTCGTTATATGGCCTTATAGCATGTAAAGAATTGGTCTTTCTTAATATCCTTTGAAGATATGATATGTAGATGATTTCTAGTAGGTATAACCCCTTGAGCTTAAGAGCATGATCTTCATTCTAGATGAGATTCTTGAATTTTATCATTAAAGTCAATAGAAAACCATCTATAACGCCTACGTCAAATCATATCTTTATGGTTAGAGCATGATCTTCATTCTAGATGCACTCTTAAATTTTATTATGGGAGTCAATAGAAATCCTTGTAAAATGGTTATGCCAGATCATGTCTTTCTGGTTAAAGTAGAATTACAAAATAACTTAAATTGTCCATTGATGTTAGTATGCTTGGTTATATTTATTGTATTTTGGCACACATCCGAAAGTAATGTCTAAAACACATTGAAAAGAATACAAGAAATGACACCATACAACAAATGGCAATCAACAATAAGTAGTAGTAATGGGGGTGCAAGACTCATGATGAGTTGGCAATGTTTATCATCTATCTAATTTATAGTATGAGCTAGGTATTTCTCTCTTACATGCTAGGAATGGAGGCAAATCTGTAGCTTTCTTGACAAACATGAAATTTTAGGAAGTCTTAGTGGTGAGTTGGCAAGATATCATCTACCTTAGTTATGGCTTGAGTTAGGTTTTTCTCTCATACATGCTAAGAGTGGAGGCAAACATGTAGCTTTCTTACCAAACCAAATGGATTTAATGATTAAAAAATATTATTTCTTTGAGATTATTTTGATAATTGAGTGGGATGTGTCCATTTGCACAAGCTTTGATATCTTTGTCAAGGTAGTAAATGGTGAGTTTTGGTTGATGATACATGCAAACTATGATGTGCTAAAATACCCATGAGTTTTGAATTATGACAAACTTGTTAATTCATGAAAATTAGCATATAATGGCATGGTATCATGTTGAAGAAAAATACCTTGTTTTTGCTTTCTACATAGTGAGAAGATCATATCAAGCAGCCTAAGATAATACTTAGCTCCCATTAGGAAGCATACAAATAAAAGGCTAGACCTAAGTGTGTTTCTCTATCACTTTGACTTGAAAGGATGAAATGATGATAGCACTAGCAATCATAGAGGTCACAATGTAATGGTCCATGTTGCTAACAAGCCTATTGTCCTCAAAGAAATTTGGAAGTGAAAATGATGTTTAATAATGATTAATGAATTGACCACAAGATACATGATAAAATGGATACCAATGACTCATTATGTGCCTTTCCCCCTCCCTTTTTCTATCTCACCTCACATGAACAAAGGCACCAAGGATAACCACACCCTATTCAATGACTAGCATGTTCACACACAAGTACCACACTCACAATTAGCTCATCAAACATGTTAGAATGTTAATGTAAGCATCATACTCATGGTTAGCTCAATAACTAGCATGTTAGCACAATCATCACACTCGAATTAGCTTATCAAATATCTTAGTCAAATCCTTGAGTAACTTTATAACTTCAAAGAACATGTCAATATCTAGCTAAGATTATTGATTCTCATGCGAATCTGCCAACCACGTCTCATAATGGGCTTCTCCACAACAAGCAACATCATTTTTTTCTCATAGAAGGGGTGTTACCAACATTTGCTTGAAACTAGCTAATCAAATGAGCCCATTGATGGTCTCTTTTTGCTAGCTTTTGAAAGGCTTTTGTAAGTGTTGTGTAGTATGATTTCTCACTAGTATTCAATGCATAGCTAGTTAGGAAGTACACAACTTTGAACTATAAATATTCTTCAAATACAAAATTAATGTTGGTTTTTGTGTGTTAGCTATCTTGGTACAATTCCCATACAATTTCAATAGTCATGCAAGCCCTCAAAAATGACAATAATAAGTATATGATCCTATCTCAGGAACATTGACACATGAAGGTCTTCAAGGATCTTGGAAGGGTTTGATGGAGAAAGTTGCATAGGGTGTTCACTTGAAAATGTAGTCTTGAGGAAATTTCTAGCATAGAACAAGCTTAAAACACAATTTTTTTACTTCAAAGGGATTTATCCAATATGGCATATGAATGGTGGTTTGGAAAAGAATGAAATGAAGGTTAAACTAAGCCTTATAAAGGCTAATATGAAACAAAATAGTTTACCTATGTACATGATGATGGCATGAGATTCTAGGCACTTCAAGGTGGCCTAGAAATAGCACTTTGATGCATTGATCTAATTAAGATTGGGTTTAGTAGTTTGGTGCATTGTTAAGTAGGTCATGAGCTAGGAATGGGCATGAAAGCCATGTGGGCTACATGCATGTTCAATAACCACATAGTTTGAGATCATATCAACTAATCATGAAGAGTGAAATGAGCACTATAAATAGATCATAAAGCTTATTATTATGAAGGGGGGTCCTCTGTGATGCACCTTGATTATCATCCTTTCTTGATCGCTCATCACAATTTAAACCAGAGCAATCAAAGCCATTGTCTTGTTCAACTCATAAACTATTCCTTCCCTCTCATATTCCTTCAATATCATGTGAAGACTTTGAATATTTATTAGGAGTAGAGTTCCATGTACTATGGAGGAATAAGATTTTGTTGGGAAGTTCAAGAAGAGGAGGCCTTTTGCTAATTGGGAAAGAAAATTGTCAACTTCCAAAAAGAGCTATTGTTGTCCTATTTTCTTTAAACTTAAAGTTGTATAGAGTTTTTCTATGTGTTGTTTATGGCTTGCTTACATGCATTCATATTGATCAACCATAGAATCTTTGCTAATCCCCTTGATAGAGCAAGGAAGAAGAAAGGAAAAGTGGTTAAATTTTTCAATCAATTGCACTAGTCAAGAAGGTGGATTGCATAAGTTGAAAAGCATAAAGATAGAATGTGTTTTGTTTAAATGATTGTTGTTGAGGGGAGGGTCTCTCTTGATCTTGCAAAAGATAGAAATGAAGTATATCCTTGAAGACTTGATGTGTAAACTTCCATATCTTGTTTACACTAATCCCATGGGCTTGTCATGGGACTTGTCATGGGACTTGTATTACGATAAGCTATAAATGTATTGTAATAATCCATGTACTTGATTGTACATCTTGAACCTTGAGTTCAATCCATTCATGTGGAAGGATTTCCCTTTCAAATTATATTTGAAACACACTTTTTATATGATTATTTTATAGAGATAAAAACCCTACGACCAATAATCCTTGACACTTTCTCAAGTGGGATCATTGATGTAATACCTTGCAATGAGCAAATGCATGTGTGATGCACTTGGCAAGTTGTAAACCCTTAACATTTTCTTGTGAATTTTGAACAAATACTTGTAAAGATAGCCCTCTATTTGAACTTGGCTTTATCTCCTACAATCTTTGTTGTGATACTTTATAGATGCCCATGTACTGAATTTTTTCCTAGCCACTGTTTGATCAATGCAAACTCATCCTTGAGTTTCCACCTTGTGTTCAAAGTGTCATTGTACTTGAAAACGTGCATGAGGAAGTCTATGGTATCTCTATAGTTTTAGAATAAGATTTTGCATTGCAAATGTGATATATATGCCCCTACTTGTAAAGCAACCCTACAAATGCCACCTCAATAGGACACTTGTGACATGTTTGGAAATATAAGAGACTAAATCCTTCTAAAGCAAGTTTTGGGTTACTATTCATTAAATTGTCTTTTTTTTTATTAGTCATTGAAGTAATGGTTTTTGTGAAAATGCATGAAAATACAAGAGGTAAAGTAGTAACATGAGAAATATTTGTGTTTCTCTATTGACTTCTATAATCATATTCTCCCTCTAATTCACTATTATCTTCAAGAGTGCCCTTTACATCATATCTGTCAACATGGAAGTCATTCTTAGATAGTTTAATACCACCATCTTCAACACTTAGAACTATGTTAAAATCCATCTTTTATGGAAGTATTGAAGCTCATGGCTTGGCAAAGACTCTAGTTAATTCTAATCACAATAACCATGATAGCTATTGGGGCCATGGTATAGACTAACATCATGAACAAGAAAAAGTCCCATGAATGCATGGCATATCCTTGTTAATCCTTGGCATGGGTAACCAAAACTTCCTAATCACATACATGTGTAGCTCCATGGAAATAATGACACGAAATGTCAACAAGAGAAAAAGTACCTAAAGCAAACTCCCAATGTCTACAATATGAAGTTTGTGGAGTGCAATATGCATGTCAAAACTATTGTAGCATAATTTCTATAATCATATGCTCTAATAGCATTGCACACAAGATAGTGAGATTCCTTGTCAAAGAGCCCCTATCAATATCTATATCTGGGTTGTGGCCCATAGTACCAACACAGTGCAAGGCACTATTAGAATCAATCGGTCACACTAGTAGCATCACAAAAGCTATTTGCTACTAAACATGCCATGTTAATTTGCAAATCAATATTGTTGTAGCACTACTAAAATGGGATGCAACTACAAAATTAACAAATAATTTGTTCGATCAACTCCAAGATGGAGTCCATGTGTGTAGTTTCAATGGAGTGTAGAATCTCAAACTACTAAATGAACACATGCTATTGTAAGCTGCAATGGACCCTCCCAAGTCCACACCAATGTCTCCAAAGTCAAGCAATTTACCAATATTATTCACATCAACATATGCAATAGGTTCCCAAGTTCAATACCATCTCTAACTCAATCAATCCATCATTAATACATGCATATATGGATCCATCATTAACATTTGCTTCAATACTTTCATATCTCCAATCCTTAGAAAAATTTCTAAACTAAGTGCATAGTTGCTTCCAATTCTCCACCGTTCTTCTTAGTTTGATGGATTGCAATTAGTGGCACCTATTTAATACCCTCAATATTACAATTGCTAGCCTACAGTACAGTAGATAAACCCTAAAGACTTGTCCAATTTACTATTTCTTCATCGATATTCCCCGATTTCATATCTTCTAGTAGCTTCAATCCAGAAATTAAAATTACTTAATGAAAGGAAATATATAGAACAAATAGTTTTGCATGCTTGAGGGCTAATCCAAAAGAGAACATGAAGAAGTCACTTGTATTTTCATCATGAGCATGAATGAGTGCATCATAGCCAACATCCTAAGCATATGAAAGCTTCTCTTTACATTTTGAATCCATGTCTTTACCCTTGTCAACTAGTCATATGCTATTATTTTGAGACAAAAGGCCCACACTAATGACCTTGAGCTTTCTTATTAAAAATAGCAAGGATAAATTTATCAAGATATGTCTTTAAAATTTCATGGATCAGCCTATTGAAGGTTGTAGGATTATTAGTTAGCATAAAGCATATAACATTGTCCAACAACTCCTCAATTCAAGGAATGGGATACTTATTCTTTATAGTCACTTGATTCAATCCCCTATAACCAATACAAAGTCTAGGGTTTTTCCCTTTTTCTTCTAGAAGAGAACAGGAGCGCCCAAAGGTGAGTTATTGGAACATATGAATCCTTGGTGCAATAAGTTTTTCAACTACCCATTTAGTTTGATTTCCTCCTATATATATCTTTTATATAATATTTGATTGCTTATGCTCTAGGTATTGGCTTAATCTCATGATTTACTTCTCACTCAAGAGATAGCTGAATTAATTCTTTAGAGAAAATATCTATGTAGTCACTTAGCTACAAAGGCCCATCCTCATCTTTAGTGTGGTCAAACTTATTGAGTTGATTACATAAATAGGAATTCCTTTCCTTCTTCCCTTGATAATTTGATTGGTTTTGGCTAGCTAGATTCTAAGTCTCTGCCTGGCTTTCCTTGTGATTATGCTACTTCTCTATAGAGATTTTTGTATGTTACTTGTTCTTCCCCACAATGTATGCTTGCCTGAGAAAGTAACTAGACAATCCCTACAAGACATTCATAAACTGCTAGTGGCATGACTATTTTAAAAAAATCTTTGTTTCCTCTCCCTAATAAGGATCTAAAAAGTTGTACCTTGTTAAGTTGTAGGGATCTAGATATTAGAGAACTAATATCCAAACCTTGATGTGGGAGCTTTCGCTCAACCGCTAAGACCCACGGATCGCTTATTGTTTCAAGCGTTCCAAGCCGAGCACTAATGGCTACCTCTCACATAGCCGACGCACCATCCATATCTACGGGTGTAGTGAGATTACCTCCATGCCGTTTGAGTTACCTCCTCTCCCGCGCACTCCAATAGCTCCACGATCCAAGTGCAAGCTTCAAGCAAGCTCCATCCTCAAGCTCCACGCTCCAAGCTCCATCGCCGCGAGCAAGACAAGAGAAGAGAAGAGAAGAGAAGAAGAGAGGAGAAGATGGAGAGCTTCTCCTCCCTGGTCCCTCACCCTCACACACACACTCCCTCACACTCTCACACTCCCTCTCTCAAGCACAAGCTCAAGCAAGCAAGAACAAGAAGAAGAAGAAGAAGAAGAGGAGAGCCACTTTTGGCCACACACAAGAATGAGCTTCTCATTCACTTTTTAACTTTATATATAAAACCCTAAATCCCTTTTGGGCGGTCATCCCCTTATCCCCTTTTTTACATGGCCGATCGTGGCCTAGGCCCTTTTTCCCATTGCCCTTCTATCTTCCTAGCTTCCTTCCTACCACCCATCTACCTTTACAAATTGCACGGGTGAGAGCCCAGCACTCTTTAAATTAAACCATGATGCGCTTGTGCTCTTTTACAAAAGTATTGATTCGCACTTTTTCTTGTGTACCATTTTCCTTTATTTAGGACTTTTCTGCATTTCTTGTGCTTCCATATTTTTCTTGGCGTGCCTTCGTCTTCCGTTTCACTTTTGCCTTGGCCTTTATCTTCTGCTTTAGCTTTTTCAAAATTTTCACCTTGTCCGTCTAACAATTCACCTTATTCGCCTAGCGGTTAACATTACCCCCCTCCTAGACGAGTGCCAGTCCCATGGCACTCACCGTCGTAGGTAGCAGGCTTTAGCATGCACCGAAGACGTGGGTGGCAGGGACATTGGTGGTTGCCATGGAGGAGTGTTGGTGGTGGTGTGGAGGAAGGTCATTGGGGGCACATTGGTGGCCTAGGTGGCTGGTGGTAGGGTTATTGGAGTTGGTGGTAGGGCTGTTCTTTGTTGGGGATTTGGCACATGATGATTCTTGGCGGGCCTGTAGGACGATAAAGGATAAGAATTCAGAGTTGGGTGTTGATGAAGAGCGAATGACACTGTTATTGGAGTCTTCAATACCTGCAATTGAAAATCTCTCATAGGTGGTCTCTCCCTAGGGGTAGTGCTAGTCTTCTCTATTGTGCACAAGACATAGTGCAAATAGTTTGGGAGACCGGTCGAACTCTAAGCATGCTGATAGTATTGTCCTGCACTTGAGGACCCAAACTGTGTATATACTTCGGTGCATATATTATGTGAGTGCTCGTGCATACTTAGATATTACGTAGTTAGAAGACCGCGGGCTAGTTTCTCATAACAATGTGTGGATGAAGTAAAGTTATCCATGTTGAGAATAAGTACACATGAAGGTATATGAGACATCCTTTGCATTGTGACTGCATGACGTAGCATAATTGAATACAAGGACACCGTACTTTCGGTTAGCTGGAAGCTACTAGACTTGCTTGATGAGGACGGTGTACTTTTCATGGCCAATCGTGCGGTGCTTACCACAATTTATTGCAATGGTATTAAGGCAAAGTGCAAGAGGAAATTGTGCAAGTGGGTCAAGGTGACAGGTCTAACCATAGGCAAGATAAGTTCCCTAGGTATGTCCTGCCATTGATGTGCCCTGAACAATTATGGGTGATGCTAAAGGGCTAGGGGACTAGGGACGGAGCCAATCGACCAAGGTCACTGGACGTACCTAATTTGAGGACCCCTAGGTGCTGTGCTGTGATCATGGATTATCTTAACTTTTCGTTCATTTCTCTTTTTTTTTTTGGACTTGCTTGAGTACAACCATTGCAATATGTTGAGGCTATCAGCCTTTCAATGGGTTGGAAAATGTCAAGCTTCAAAGGCTCAGGAAATGGATATTACAGTGATGATTGTACCCTAGCCTCGTTGTTAGAGAAGTAGTTGTTGAGATGGGGAGATACACTTGAGATATTGCAAACCTCTTTGCAACACGCGATGTTGGTACAATTGAGGTAACAACTGCCGTGAGCCAACTATAGAGCTTGACCCAGAAAGAGAGCGTAGCCCATGACTATGCTTTGGGCCATGCGATGTGGGCGATCGGCAAGGGTGATTTTTATTTTCGGCAGCATGGCTTTGTCACGGCTCTTTGTGGGGTCGATGGTCTTGCGGTGATCGGGCATTGAATACTTTTGCACAAAGACCTGTGTCATCCTGCATCCACTTGTCACTTCATGAGAGTAGATGCTTGCTTGCATCAAGTACATCGAACAAATGCAGTCATGTTAAGACATAACTTTTCAAAATGCTATGATGCTAATTGCAATGCCTATTCCATTGCTTATTAAAGACGTGGCATACATTAACGATAGGTAAAGGAAGTGTGTACAAGTGGGGAGCTTGCCCCTTTAATCATCAAAAGACAAAAAGTTATGGCATGATGACTTGTCAAGTTGCTTGTACATCATAGGGGCTACTCGATTTGCACAAGGCAGGGTGAGTCCAGGTAGTCAGGCGACTGAGGCTCTGCTGGTGCGGGGCTCCCGTGAGGTTGGGCAGGGAACATGTCAGCCGAGACATGAATGGTGTAATCTCGGGCCGCCATCGTTTCCAAAATGTTGTTGAACAATTCATTGAATTCTTCCTTGTCCCGGGCTGCCCTTTCTACTCTTGAGCACCCAGTGCCCGAGCGTCCGTTGGGAGTTTGCGCAACTGGTGTTGCCACATCTTGTGTGCTTCTTGGAGCTTCGACCCCCTAGCCTGGGGATTCTTCGGCCTTTGTCCGAGGCGGTGTTGCTTGGGACCTCATTTCTTTGCATACCTTTTGAGGGTGGGCACGTAGCACACCGGCAGAGGGGCATGTGCTGCATGTTCCCCTTATCTGCGGAGAGCGTCTCTGCAAGCTAGCTGCCCTAGGTTCTCCATGTTTTTCTCGTAGGGGGGGCTGCAAGATGCGAACCAAGGGTTAGGCCTTGATATGGAATAAAACCATTCGCATGGGAGGGATTATAGTGTGGGTTATCAAGCGCATATGACTAGAAGGGGAGGGGTGGGACGTGCAGTGCTTGTTGTAGAGGGATGGCCCCCGTGATGATGTTCATTTAGCCTCTAGCCATTAGCAGATCTTGGCTCATGCTGAGTTACGTGGACTAGTGGTCATGGATTGGGGCAAGGCTCATCCTTGGAAGGATAGACCGGAAAGGTGTATAGAAAGGAACTGCACCCTGCCTACATCATTAGAGATGTTGGTCAAGTCTTCCCATGGTGGCAATGAGGGGTGCATGCCCTCCGCCCGGAGGTGGAAATGGTCATGCAACTTCTAAATATGTGGTGAGAGGGGGACCGGATGAGCTTAGCTCGTTGTCCCCAACTCTTCTGCCTACGCTTGACTATTATTGCTTGTGTGTGTTGATAGTGTCTATACAAGGTCACAAAAGTCATTGTTTATTTATATACATATCCATGAATCTTGTTGCTTCATGAGGATAAAAACCAATTATAGAACTCCGGATTGTACTGGAGCGTGGCACACGCATCCACTACTCGTGGCAGCTTACTCAATACCGATAGATATTTTACAACATCGAGTAGCATGGAACCTTGTCCGAGTCTACTGGCAACATGTAACTCCTCCTCAGTGAGAACCTTATCAAACAACGAGTTCTCTTGGCTCGGTTTAGCTAAGTCCGTACCCCGAATGGAAATCAGCACTCGAAGGGAAGTTGGTGCCACATAGGTTGGGTCTCTTTGAAACCGCCATCTGGCCAATCGCTCCTCTGAGACTGTCATGATCTGGGCTCCTAGTTCGGCCATTGCAACACGGTTTTCAAACCAACGTTTCTCAAATTGACTTTGACCCTTCAATTGTCGCTTTAGTTGCTCTATCTCTAAGAGATTTGGTAGGTAGAGCACATCATTGAATGTTACAGTTAAGCATAGTTCGTCGGCTTTCTCGTCAGAGATGAGTCACATGTCTTCATGCAGGAGCCTATCATAGTGCTCGTTAGGATGTTCTTGCTCTTCCCAAGATAGGAAAAATGGCAAGTATTCTCCAAGCTGCTCCTTAGGGAATGCGCCCATGTCTGCAAGGATGTAGATACGTGCAAACACCTTGAGCTTAGCATCCAACTCAGTTAAGCATTCTGCGACACTTCTATGTTCAACAAGGGCTTGCTCGGTTGCTATCTCATGCAAGGTTCTAGGATTTTGCCTAGGCTTTAGCATAGCTGGGGGCTCATGCCTAGATGAGCAAGATTGGTCAATGTTAGGATTGCTTATGTTCTCGGGGATTGTGCGTTTTTCCTGAGGTTTTGCTGCTATTTTGTCATGGTTCTCCTCGGATGTGACTGGTATAGATTTGTCATCCTGTTGTGATAGCGTTGTATCCACTCTTGATTGGTCGATGCGAGTCTTATTGTCAGTGGATTGAATGTTGAAAGCAACTGTTGATGGCAACGGCTGCTTTGATTTTTCAGAGCACACGGATGTGTTTGAGGTTTCACCGCTATTAGGAGAGACATCAATGGGTTCATTGGTGGATGGACTTGATGCTTTATTTCTAGCTCTCTAGTGCTCTTGGTCTCAATGCTCTTGGGATCCACAACCACCTGTAGCTGTTGTTGTTTTCACTATTTTCTCCTCTTTTTCTTGGTCAGTGAAGGTGCATAACTTAATGAGTCAAGACCCTGAACTAGGTCAGCCGTTGATGTGCTTGGTTGGGCCTCAACTTTTCCCTACTCTGGTGTGTCCTCATGGGACATAGCCGTGGTCTGCTGAATAGCCTTGCTAGGTTTTGAGGGTACAGCTACCTCCCTTTTTGGAGAGTCTAGCTCTTCCCTTCTGTTTAACTCCTCCAGTCTAGGCTTTAGGCACTTTGTAAGTGCTGGAGTTGTCAAGGAAGGTGGTTGCGACACCTCCTCCACAAATAAACTACTAAGGACACGTTCCGCAAGGGGCATTGTCACGGCCAAGGGCTGTGACTATTGTGATCCCTGATTTGAAGTAGTAGCAACTAGTCCAGTGGGCTGGCTACTCTTAGTGGATTGCAGTGTCAGGTCCCTAGGGCGATCGGATGTGGTCGCATCTTTTGTTGCCCTTTGAGCCTTCATCTGTGTAGATCGAGCATGAGTTGATCTGGTCACATTGGGTTGCACAGGCATATCCTTGGGCCGAGAGCTACGGCTAGTGTCATGTCCCTCCTCTTGGATATTTGGAAGCTTTGATGGAGATAGAGATTGGGAGTGAGCAGCCGCCATTGGCGACCGCTGTTGTGCTTCCTGCGCCTGTTTGGAAAAAGAGGATGTAGGAGATCTAGGACTCTTAGGTGGACTTGGCACTGGCTAAATGATTTGCTCAAGGCTATTAGACGATTGTGTCATTTGCTTTGTTGAGCGATCAGCCTTGCCATGAGCAATGTTGTGCCTATGATGCCTGTTATCCTCTTGGAAAATCAAAGGCTCTTGGGCCACTAATGGCTTTTATGCACGCTCAATGGCTACACATGACATCTACTTATTAAGCATGCTAGGCTGAGGCTCTTTCTTTTGAACACTCATATCTCGTTTCTTGCCTCGAGACCTAGAGTTTCTCTTAGATTTCCTCCTGTGCTTCGTTGCTTTTGATGCAATCTTGCCTTTAGCTGATAGAGATGGTTTAGCAGGGGATTTTGGTACCCAGATCCATTGGTTACCTGGGTAATACCCTTGAGCACGTAGCAACGCTTTGGATATCCATCGCGGTGTTGTGCTGACCCTTCATCGGTGCCTTCATCTATAAGGCTTGGGCTTCTTTTGGGGTCTTCTACCATATTTGTAAGTCCAAAGCCCGTCCTTGGCATTGTCTCTTGACCTTCTTGTTTCAAGCATGGCCTCACTCACTAGTTCTCGTTGTTCAACCTATGCTTGTATCAACTCTTCCAACAAGTCCTTGCTCTCGTCAGTAGGGTTTACTATTATGTTAGCACCTTGCTTGCCTTTCCCTCGAGGTTCGATGAGGTCACCCTTGCTAAAGGTCGTGACTATCCTTACACCTAGTAGTGTCAGGTGTATGACTATCCTTGCTAAAGGGTCTTCCAAGGAGGGTTCTCTTCTCACAATTAGCACTATTTGGAGGAATATGAAATATGATAGGCAAGCTTTCAGTTTCAATTTTCGCAAGGATTTTGCACTTCCCTATGAGTGCTTGTGGGTGTCCCCCGTAAGGGCTAAGGGTTGCATTAGTCGGTGTGAGCTCTGGTTGGCCTAGTAAAGTCCATGATTCATAGGTCAAGATATTAAAATATGCTCCTTCATCAATCAGAGCATCGATAGTATTCTCTCTTCTCGTGGTGAGTTTGACCCTAAGATAAGCAGGTGGTACTATGTCTTCATCTTCCAGATCTTGGCTTGTAAATTTAAGCCTTCTGACAAATGCCCTTGAGTTCCCAACTACACGACTAGATGTGGATTCTCCATTGGTACCTTGGATCGTCAATGTAGTGCTATTCAAGGAGCATCTATCATCAAGATTGTCATATCTTGTCATTCTCGCTATTGTAGCTTGATGTTGTTGCTTTCCGCTTTGACTAGATGCAGTCTGAATGCAACACGTATGTGTTTTTGCAGTGTGGCCTTTTTGCCCTTGTTGGCTAGATGGGCCCATTGAGGTTCTAGGGACTCTGTTTCTCTCGGTTTGGGTATGGGCTTTCAGTTGCTCTTTTGTCAGTGAGAATCCATGTTCGTGTAGAGCCATTACTACATTAGTGTCCATTTTCTGGCTACCTTGGCAGGGTTCAGGGTTTTTCTAATATGTTGCCTCGTTTGTTTTTGGCCAATCAGGTTTTAACTACTTAGCACTTTGCGTCTCTCGCTGCTGCCTACTTCAAGCTGCTAAGTGACTGCTCCCTATGATTTCGTCTATTCCGTGTGCTAGAATCAAGTTCTGAGTGTCAGAAGGACTTTTGATAGTTTGCGCC
This sequence comes from Lygodium microphyllum, assembly GCF_053477565.2. Lineage (NCBI taxonomy): Eukaryota > Viridiplantae > Streptophyta > Polypodiopsida > Schizaeales > Lygodiaceae > Lygodium > Lygodium microphyllum. The sequence goes on along the minus strand of NC_141140.1, from coordinate 91,824,989 downwards.
AGATCAAGTCAAATTTCTGAGAATTTGATAAAAAATTTCACTCGGCCTAGTCCGAGTGGGTCACTCGGACGAGCCAAGCTACATTGACCGAGGGCCGAATTCGGGACTCGGACAGGGTAGACTCGAATGAGCTGAGGCGCGGACTCGGACGAAGTCACTTGGACAGGTTGGCTCGGACGGGCCGAGTAGTCAATTCGGACGAGGTCACTCGAACGGGCCGAGGCACTTGGGCCAAGGGGGGCCAAGAATGACACGTGGCCGAGGGCCGAATTGGTCGATGGTCCGAATGGTCGACTTGGACGGGCCGAGTAGGTCTAGGCCGAGGGCCGATTAGGATTTCGGGCCGAGTGGGCCAAGCGAAAGAGAGCCGAGGGCCGATTCTGGGACTCAGCCCAGAAGCGGCCGCTCGGACGGGCCGAACACAATGCGATGACAACAGCGAGATGTTGATCTTGCTCGATTTGTGTGATTTACCCAACCATAGCAAGCATAAACCTCCAGATCCTATCTAGGGGGGATAGGGGAAGGGATTCATATACCTGAATAGAGCAGTAGGTTCGTCGATGGCTCTTTCTCTCCCTCTCTCTCTCTCTCTCTCACACTGAAATGGTCACAAATGAGCTCTCCCTTGGCCTCTTGGCTCTTATGCCCCTTCCCGAGTATGGTGTTGATGCCCCCAATCACTCACTTGCTGATCTTAGGCATCACAAGCAAGCTTTTTACCATTTTTTGCACGATTTTTGCCTTGTTTTACCCTGTTTTGCAACAGTAAACCCTAATGCTTATTTTCTTTGTTTTTCTTTGTTTTCTCCTACTCTAATGCATCCAATTCACAAAGTAAATACCTACACTACTCCATCTCACAACATAAATCTCAAAAAGCAAAAAACCTACTTGCCAAGGAGATCGAATACCATCTTCAACCCCCTCCCTTCCTACCTATCTCAAGCACCGGTTCGGGGAAAGCCCTTACTTCAATGCTCGATTCAAAGCGCACAAGCGCTCAAGGCTTGAATCCGTAGGTCCCGGCAACGGAACCAAAATGTGGGAGCTTTCGCTCAACCGCCAAGACCCACGGACCGCTTATTGTTTCAAGCGTTCCAAGCCGAGCACTAATGACTACCTCTCACATAGCCGACGCGCCATCCATATCTACGGGTGTAGTGAGCTTACCTCCATGCCGTTCAAGTTACCTCCTCTCCCGCGCACTCCGGTAGCTCCACAATCCAAGTGCAAGCTTCAAGCAAGCTCCATCCTCAAGCTCCACGCTCCAAGCTCCATCGCCGCAAGCAAGACAAGAGAAGAGAAGAGAAGAGAAGAAGAGAGGAGAAGATGGAGAGCTTCTCCTCCCCGGTCCCTCACTCTCACACACTCACTCCCTCACACTCTCACACTCCCTCTCTCAAGCATGAGCTCAAGCAAGCAAGAACAAGAAGAAGAAGAAGAAAAGGAGAGCCACTTTTGGCCACACACAAGAATGAGCTTCTCATTCACTTTTCAACTTTATATACAAAACCCTAAATCCCTTTTGGGCGGTCATCCCCTTATCCCCTTTTTTACATGGCCGACCATGGCCTAGGCCCTTTTTCCCATTGCCCTTCTATCTTCCTAGCTTCCTTTCTACCACCCATCTACCTTTACAAATTGCATGGGTGAGAGCCCGGTGCTCTTTAAATTAAACCATGATGCGCTTGTGCTCTTTTACAAAAGTATTGATTCGCGCTTTTTCTTGTATGCCATTTTCCTTTATTTAGGACTTTTTTGCATTTCTTGTGCTTCTATATTTTTCTTGGCGCGCCTTCGTCTTCCGTTTCACTTTTGCCTTGGCCTTTGTCTTCTGCTTTAGCTTTTTCAGATTTTTCACCTTGTTCGTCTAACGGTTAACACTTGATTATTATTGTTATCCCCTCTCCACTTCCTCCTCAAGTGAAGGATCTACTTCCTCACCCACAATAGCGTAAACGTGAACTCCACTCCACACCCTGTTCCACGTATACACCCTTGATTATTGAAATTTCCTCCTCTTAGAGGATTATGAGAGAATTGGCATTAGTGTTTGACTCTTGCAAGGACACTAAGCTCAAAAATGCTCAAGCTTGTTACACTCGAAACATCCTGACTAACTTGCCCCATTACCATCATTATTGTAATTGTTATTATTATAATCATGGTTTTGGGGAGTATTGGCAAGATTAGCATCGCCCTAATACCTTGGCTAGTTTCACATGGCCGGCCCTTTTGAAACAGAAAAAACTATTATGATTTTGATAGGTATTAAACATGTTGTGCTTGGGGAGATTTATTAGCATTGGTTGTGCCCTCCTCGGTAATGCATCTTCCAAATTAGTAGGCCTCATTGCCTCAAGCTGGCTCTTGAGAGGATGATTCAACCCTTGACAAAAGCATGCCACTTTTTTGGACATGGAAATGTGTGGGGAGAATATTTCTATGGTATCATAAAAAATGGGAATAGTAATCCTCTAGGGTCAATCTTTGTTGCTTTAGACTAAAGAAATCATTCATATTCAGGGTTTGATAAGTGATAGGTATTGGCCTTGGATTGCAACATCAATTCATCGCCAAGTTATAGTAGCCCCAAGGACTGTCTTATCACGACACCATTGCTTCCACCAAATGCATGCTTCCCCTATGATCCTAAACTAGTATCATTGCTTGAATGAATATGCTAGTTCTAAAATGGAGATAAAATCTTCCAACTACTTAATCTAGGTTTTAGCATTGACTTCCATCTTGAGTCCCTTATCTATTAAATTTAGGACATTTAACCTGCTTGAGAAGGAACTCCCTTTCCTACTCTTCTATTAGACTAGTGATAGATAGGGATACCTGGAAGATTAAGTTCTGTTGGTTATGCAATTCAAAGATATGGGAGATTATTCTCATTATGATTAACAATCTATCAAGTTAAATTGACTTCACTATACAATTTTTGACCTTGAGACTTCATATTAAAGTATCACAATCTTCTCTTATTAGTAGAGCAATATAATGTAGTTATCACATTTCACTCTAAATTCAACTAGTTTGTCGATACATTTTTCACTTATGTTCTAAATGACATACTTGATCTATTCAAGGTTTAAAAATCATGCATGGATTTTTTATATTATATAAAGAGTTACACTTACTCAATTTGATAAGGGTTTTACCAAAAAATGAAGTTTATTTTTATATTCATTCTTGCACCATAGGCTTGTACAAAAAGTTTATATAGGGTAGGTTGCACAAGGTTAAAAATTTTTATAGATGGGCATTCAGGATATAGAGGATATTTAGAGTACATACATAGTATAAACCATGGAATAGGTGCATAGGAGTAGTAAATAAGCAAGAGGCACAATCATGATATCAAGTTTTAAATATTTGTTGGGTAGGTTAAGGAGATCTTCAACTTCATAGTTATAGTGGTATGGGATCAACTAGCTATGAATATGTGACTAGGTTGGATGACTTTTGTGGCACAATGATAAAACCATTGGTTTAGTATTGTCATCTCTCCTTCCCACCATAGGATTCATGTGGCTCCTATGAAATATAAAAATCCATGCCAAGGGAAGCATTTCTCCCTAATGCAACCTCCATAAATCATACTCTCTGCCACTCTATTAACCACATTATCCGTAAGAGAAAAAGGGTTTGTAATTTTTGAAAATTTGATCATTGCAAATATGCATTGCAAATATGAATTGGATTCATCATTAGGCTCTCTCCCATGAAACTTTCATCTAATCAAGCAGCACCACTGGTCACAACTTGTGTTAAGTCTATCTTTCAACGAGACTAAGGCGTAAGTGCATGTGAAAAGAGCCACAACTGGCTAGAAGGACCACAAAAGGGGAAGAATGCCCAAGGTGGATGGGAAAACCCTAACCCTAAATTTTATATATTTAAAGGATGAGAAAGAATAGAACAAGCTATTCATGTGTGTGAAACTTGGTGTTCTCACTTTCTTGCTCTTATTTTTGCATAAAGAGAGAGAGGGGGGGGAGTTAGGGACCATAGCAATTGAACCTCCTTCCATTTCTCTTGGAGTTCTCTAATCTTCTCTTATTCCTTCTCTCATGTATGTGGATCAAAAAGAGAAGAGAACCGAAGGGGTGCACAGTTAAATTCTAGAGCTTATATTAGTCATTGTCCAATAGCAAGCTCACTACAAGTGCATTGTTGAGTTTGTTAATCATATTAATGGGTAGGTGAAACCTAGTCCAAGTACTTCATAGGTACCAATGTTGAGCTCATGAAGTGAAACATTTTGGTTTCATTTTTCCAGGAACAATGATATACACAAAATCACATGCTTAGACACACTTTTGAGACTTTTTCTATCTTATCTTAAGTATGGAAGAGTTGATTGAAGCATAGAATGAGACATATTGATAAAATATATAAGGAGAAAGAGAGAGCGGTATACTCATTGTACTCATGATTGAGTATTTTTTCATTAATTAAGTCTCTATGACTTTGAAATTTTTAGCCTTTGTGTGCAATACATGGTGCACTGGAGTGTGCACTAACTAAACCTCATGGAGTGGCATATGTATTGGCACTCACATTGATACTCACACAATGTGCACTTGGATGCATGTGTGCACTTGCATGCACTTGAACCTTGCACACCCCCTACCACACACCACCATGCATGGACACAATCGTAGTTACTCACAATTGACTTGGACTCTCAATTACTCCCTCTTTCCTTTTCTCTGTTTTGCCAATCACCAAACTTGTTTGTCACAAGGGAGGGTTGACGAGTGGAATGAATGAGGCAAGGTAGTGCCCATGTGCCATATTGCGATTCACTAAAGATCTTACACATATATCCTTTCACCCATGTGCTCTTGCGTATACTAGTGTACAGCCTTGTACTCGTGTGTGCACTTGTGTGTACTCTTGTGTACTCTTATATTCCCTAGTGCACAAGCACTTGCATTGACATTGTGATGTTCATGTATGTGCACTCCTCCACACTTGCACTTGCACCTTGCACTGTAAACATACCCCATCCTTGTGCACATCTAACTTATACCTTAGTGCACACCCAAAAGCACATCTTGCACTTCCATAATAACCATTGCACACCCTTGCACTCACCTTACACCTTGAGATACACCATAGTGCACCACACATTGCACTAGTGTACTACACTTAGGCACACTTGCACTATAATGCACTCCGATTATCTTAGCCTAGGTCATTGCACAATAACATCACCCTAGTGCACATACAAGAGCCTCTCTTTCCTCCTTCACAATCCTGACATCCACCCTATTTGCAAGGGAAGATAAAGGGGAATTAAGGGAGGATGGTGAGGCATTTTATGTGCACTTGCTGCATATATCCTACTACACACCCTTGTGTAGTTGCACCCACCTAGTGCATTTGTGTCAATTGAGTGCATACCCACTCACACACTCACTTGCACATGCACATGCACTAGCACACTCACTATTGTGCACATCACACTACACTAAAACCACCCTATTACATGTTAGCACTAACTCACTAAGATCCCCACACACCATAGTGCTAGCTTCCCCCTACTAGTGCACCACACTAATGCACACACACTTGAACATAACCCAACACATGTGCACACCATAGTGTAGTAATCACCCTTGTGCACTACACCACAACCACTTGCACTCCACTCTTCATCCTAGTGCATTAACCCTAATCTTGCACACCCTTTAGTGCCCTATATGCACTACACAACCTTGTGCACTAGAGTACTACCCTAGTGCCCAAACACTTGTGCACTACCCTTATGCACTAGATCACTATGCTACTGCATAGACACTTGTGCACCACCCCGTTTAGTACACTACACCTTGCACACAACCTTACATTCACTTGTGTCATCACACATATATACCATTGTACACCCATTGGTAAATTAACTCCACTTGATCACATTATGCACTATTATCTCCTACTGCGCAAACCAGTGCTGCACATCACCATTCCAAGGCCACATTCACTTGAAATAGTCTTTCTTTCTCTCATTTTCAACCCCAATACCCACCTTCTTTGCAATGAAGGGTCAAAGGGAAGAAGGAAGGAAGAAGGTGGCACCTTGCTATGCACTTGTACTATAAGAAGCTAGGAATACATGTGTTAGTGAGAGAGAGTTATTAATAATATCTTGTCACACTGACATAGGTATAAAATGTGTGAGACATGTAATTTTTTGCATCTTTTATCAATATAAAATTACTATCTCTCATCTCACTTGCTTACACTCAACTTTCATGGCTTCTCTCTCTTCTTTTCTATCATTCTAGTACTTCTCTCTCCTCATCACTCTTTCTCTCTCCTCTTTTCTCTCTCTTTGTCTCTTCTTTATCTCACCTCTCAGCCCTCTCCTTGACAAATGGTATCAGAGCATTGGTCCTTAATCTATTTGGTATAATACTTTCTTGGATTTCCTTCCCAGTCTTGTGACTTCCTGGTTACTCAAGGATAGGGTGTCAATTTTGGAAAATGGATAAGTGTAGTGACCAAGGAAACCAAGGATAGCTAGTCAAAGATAGCTGGAGTACTTGAAGGAAAATTTGGAGGAATCTTGGACAAAATGGTAGGTCGTGCATCAATAAAAAGCTATTTTAGAGGTAAAATGGTTAAAGACATGGTGAATAGAGTTGGTATTGGTTAGAAGTCCAGTTACTTTTCAAGACATGCTTTCTCTTTTCTCTCTTTCAAGCTTTTAGTTGAAGCTTTCATGGTGGCTACCAAGAAACTCAATCTCCTGCTCTTCAATGATCTCTTCTCAATCTCTAACCTTGGGAAAATGAGTTTTGAACTTGTGAGCATCAAATAAGCACTACAGTGTGAGCAATGGGTAAGTAATCACTACTCCTAATCTCTTCCAAGCTTTTCAAGCAACCTTGGCACATTCAATAGGGAACATCTATAATAAGCTTTTGCAAGATTTGAGCGTTGGTCTTCTTTCTCTTGGCTAAAAAACCCTAATACACAGTAGAGTAGCCATAGCCACAGACCTTGAAGCTTAAATTTATTTAATATTTGGCTCTTCCCGATCTTCAAGGCTTCTCTACTATCATTTTGGAGTAGGATTGGATTCAAGATTGAAGACATTTCAAATATTTCACCATATTGACCTCTTGAAGCTCATATTGGAGTTATATTTTAGAGCTTTTCTTTAAGAAGCTTGAATCTTCAACATTCAAGTATTCAAGCAAGCTTGGGATATTGATTCTTCATGAGTTTAATCTTTTCAAGCATGTACGGACTAATTTTATGGATTATTGGAGCTTCATGATGAATTAATGATGGATTATGGAATTTTCTTTAACTATGGGACTGAAGCTTGCATTAATCATCTTCTTCAAGCTTAGTTAAGGCATCTCACTTTCTTAAACTTTGAAATCGCTCAATATCCACTTGTTTTCAATCTTTTCCACTTATTGATGGAAGACTATTGATTAATTAATTCTTTGAAGAATTGATAAATAAATCAAGGATTAGTGCTCTTCTCATTGATCATAGCCTATTTCATTGAATTTCAACATTCATTTTAGTCCTATTTCATCATGGGTGCCATTTACATTGTCTTGATGCATAACCTTGATTTGATTGTATGATTTTCTTTACCCAAGGTTGAAATATTGTAAAGGGTAAGTACTAGTAATCAGTGAGTCATTGAATTGCATTGGTAAGATCCTCAACCAACACTTACTTCTTCATTCCAATCTTTCATTGATCAATCATGCATATCATTGAAGGTTGAAAGAAATTTTTAGTTATGCATTTCATCCCTGATTGATTAATTGGAATGCACCTGGCATGTTGATATTCCCATCGGGAAAAAAGGTGGATGTTGGGGGAAATAGTGGGATAGTAGAGAGGTGACCCTCCCCCACTATTAAAGATTCCAAAGGGATGCAACCAACCAAACTGGGGGGGACTTTGTCCACCTCCTAATGATTCGAAGCCTATGTAGGGAACGTATTACACCATTATATATCTCACCATAGATACCACGAGTGGATTCCTTGAAGATCTAAATACTTCAGCTATATAGCATCGTTTGGGAATCCATCAATCAGTTACAGGGATTATACAAGCTATTACAAGTTTACTACTAGAGAAATTCTTTGGACAAACTTAGCACTCAGATCTCTATACTTGTGGCAACACAAATGGTAGACAAAGAGAGTAGAGATAAAGAGCACTTTCAGTCACTAAACAATAATCCTTAGCCAAGTATTATTAGAAATAAGGGATACCACATAGCACTTATGAGATTGGAGAGACTTCTTTTAGATATGATGAGACTATTTTGAGCCATTAAACAATAATCCTTAGCAAGCCATTATTGGAAATAAGGGATACCACATAGCACTTATGAGATTGGAGAGACTTCTTTTAGATATGATGAGACTATTTTGAGCATTCACGGGTCAAATCCTCTTCAAACCACTAGAAACCAGCCACCTATTCATCTAGGTAGGTTTCAAACCAACTATCATAGGAGTGCCTCCGAGCTTTCAAACCCCAATGGTAGTTACGTGAGCATGTAGTCCCAAGTAACTAATGGAAAACAAGACTTTGTTGAGAGGGAACTCCATGAAAAGATTGTGTTAACCAAATATAGTGGTCATTCATCATCACCAACTGATTTGGAGGAGTAGACTTCCAAGTTAGAGTCCTACTTTGATATTTTCTCTAGGTCAGATGACCAAAGGATTCACTTGATACTCTTCACATTGAGGGTTTTTCCCCTATATGGTGAAGGTACATAAAGTCTCAATGGGAGATACAAACACCTAAGCTATCTTAGCTTTCAATTTCTCCCAACTATCAACTTGCGGCAAGAAGATGGTATGGACCAAAGAATCCTATCAATTTAGAGAGTATACAAATCAATTTTTGAATCTTACCATGTATGTAGAGAGTGTGAGTGATGATGCAAAGTTGCATAAGTATATCTATGGTCTAGAAACCTGCCACACTATTCCATGCCATTGAGCTAACACACAAGTATGCTTGTAAGTATAGGAGGGACATTTCTATGCAAGCTTCTTTTGGATAGAAAAGGACTATTGCTAAATAGTGCAGCTTTGGTGGCAATTATGAAGGTTCCAATACTTCATTTGGCAGTCCCAAAATCCCTATATAGCCTACTTTCAATGCTTCAAGACAAGAAAGTGCTTTAAAGCCAGCAATCAGCCATAAAGTGAAACCTAGGTAAGGTGATAATAGATCCCAAAATAATTCAGAAAACAATGGCAAGTTCATACCTATGGATCTTTTCAAGGAAAGAAAAGAAAAGGATCTATACTTCAAATGTGGTGAAAAGTATATGGTTGATCATGCATCCAAGTGCACTTTCAAGAATGCCAAGGCTAAAAATTACAACATGATAGAACTTGAGGATGTGGATGATGAGGTTGTTGATGAACCAACAATGAGTGCACAAGTTGAATTTGCAGAGCATGATGAGGATCTTGATCCCGATCAGCCTTATGAGACTACATATGGATTTCCATTTGACCTCGATGGGCATATTCCTTTTGATCCTGGTGGGATAGATTTAGCTATTGCTACCATTACCCTTTGTTCTATTTCCATGGATGCTTGATAGGTTTTCAAAGAGTCGTAATACACTTTGTATGAAGGGTACCATTCATGGAAAGGATGTGGTTACCTAATAGATAATGGCAGTACTCACAATTTTGTCAATATACACACTCTTATAAATAAGTCAATTGTAGATAGGTTACACTATTTTTCCACTAATTTACAGCAACTTGTAAAAGTACAAGTAGCTAATGGTGAAGAGGAACACTCAAATGCACCCACAAGTTTCCCTATAATTAACATATTTTTGTATTGCACTTGAATAAAGAGGTAGAAGTTCAGTCCAAGAATTCAACAAAGCATCCTACTTTGAAAGCTCTACTTGAGGAGTATAGGGACTTGTTTGAAGTACCTATTTCATTATCTCCTATGAGAGCAGTGGATCACTCTATTGATTTATAGCTCAGTCTCAATAAAACACCTTACAGTCTGTCAAAATGTGAGTGTGAGAAGGTAGTCAAGCAAATCAAGGAGCTTTTAAAGATGGGATTTATTGATCCTAGTTCTTCACTTATGTATCTCCGATCTCATTAGTAAAGAAAAAAGATGGATCCTTCAGGATGTGTATTGACTATATGGATCTAAACAAGATCACAATGAAGAACATGTATCCAATACCTAGAGTTGATTATTTGCTTGATGGGCTCAAGGGGGCTAGATTCTTTACCAAGATTGATTTGAAGTCTAGATATCATCAAATCCGTATGCAATAGGGTAATGAAATCAAAACTGCCTTTAGGACTAATTGTGGGCTATACCATTTCCTAGTGATGCCATTTGGGCTTATTAATGTTCTAACTACCTTTTAGAGTCTGATGAATAAGATTTTGTAGCCTTTCCTCTTCCAATTTTCCCTAGTCTTCTTTAATGACATATTGATTTATATCAAGACTCTACATGACCATTTGTCACATATGAGGAAGGTTTTTTATGTGTTGAGACAACATAGAGTCTTTACTAAGGAGAAGAAGTGCTCTGTCATGTAGAGACTGAGGTGTAGTACTTAGGCCACATTACTAGTGAACATGGCATATAGGCTAACCCTAAGAAGGTACAGTGTGTCAAAGATTGGGCAACACCTACCACCACTACTTCACTTAGAGAGTTTCTTGGTTTATCATCATTCTATCACTAATTCATTAAGCATTATGTGGCTATAGTAGCTCCTTTGTGATTGATAGGTTGAAAAGAAATCTTTCTTTTGCGATGCAGTTGCAAACAGTAGCTTCAACTAGTTAAAGGAATTACTTACTTCTACTCCTATTCTAGTATGCCCTGATTTCTCTAGAGATTTTACCATACAATCTAATGCTAGTGACCATGGCATAGGGGATGTTTTTCTATAGGAGCATAGAGCTATTGCCTTTGAAAGACGTAAGCTTATAAATAAAGAGATAGCAATGAATATCTATGACCAAGAGATGTTGGCTATACTACATGTAATAAAGAAATGGAACCATTATTTCTATGGCAACCGATTTAGAGTTCAAATCGATCACAAGATCCTAAAGTATTTTGTTACTCAATCAAATCTTACCCCTAATCAGTGTAGGTGGGTAACTACCTTACAAAACTATTATTTTGACATCACTCATACAAGGGGTAAAGACAATGCGGTAGTAGTTGATTCTCTCTCTAGAATGTGGCCATGTTAGGTTTCAAGCTATGGCTGAGTTACATGGTGACTGGATTGATGATTTATAGGAAGCTTATCATTTGGATAATAAGCTCAGCTATGTAATTCAAAAACTGTCCTCAAGGTCTTATGTAGGAAAACTCGCATTATCAGCTTAAGCATGGCCTCATTTGGCTTAATGGCAAGATTATTATTCCCTCTACTTCTTTCAAGCTGAAAATTATTGAGAAGTGACATTCTTTACCCATAATTGGAAACTTTGGAGTGTTTAAGACATGATAAAATTAGCAAGAGGATCTTTGGAACTATGTCATGAAGTGTACGCCTCCTGATAATCAAGAGAAATACATGGGGACTAATTTATCAAGTATACGGCAATAGTAACTACCTCAGCCCAAAAATGTTATGGTAAGCCTGCTTGGCTAAGCATACTGCGAACTCACTCTTGAATTGTCCTATTCATAAACTCAGCCATACCATTCTTTGGGATGGGGTATACGAGGTGGTCAACTAACTCTTAATATCCCTCTCATCACAGAACTTCTCAAAGGCTTCATAGACATACTCACCCCCATTATTTGACCTTAGGCATTTCAGCCTATACCCAGATTGGTTGCAAGCCAACAATGAAATGGAGCCAAGACTTCCAATTTCTACTTAATAGGATATGTCTAGACATTATGTATATAGTCATCAATGCAAGTAACGAAATACTTCGCACCACCTACAACTTGCAGGGCATAGGACCACATACATTTGAATGAACAAGAGCCAAGGGCTCATCCATGCATATCATACTAGGCTTTTTACGTATATTACATGTCTCCCTACATGCTTAGAAGACCCAAAGCACTTATAGTCAATTGGTGAAAGATACTGCAAAGAAGCAAGAATTTTTATTTCTTTCAAGGACATGTGTCCAAGGCGATGATGTCAAAAAGATACATGTGGAACTGCATCCATTGCCAAAATATGGTCAATTCACCTAGATAGAGAGTATTGGACTTAGAACCACATGCAATGACAAGATTCCCATGGTTAATCTTCCATGAGGAATCACCAAAAGCAACTACATAACCTACATCATCCAAAGTGCCAGCAAAGATAAGGGTCTTTGTGAGAGTTGATACATGATGTACATCATGAAGAGTAAATATGAAACCTGTACCAAATTGCAACTAGGCATCACCAATACCAACTATCTCCAATGCTAGGTTATTACCCAATTGGACAAATCGAGTCATAATGTGACAAAAGTGAAACCACTCTCTATGAGGGGTCACATGAAAAGAAGCTCTTGAATCTATCAACCAACACTAAGTATACCTTGGCAAAGCATCAATCAGCTCTATGAAGTATAAAGAGAAGAAGCAACAAGTATGAACTCATCATCAGGTTTATTTTACAAAACATTAATCTCTTCAATCTTAACATTGGACTTGCTAAGACAATGCTATGATCATTATTTTTGTCCTATGCTTGCCCTTTTCTTTGCGCTTGCTCTCATGCATCTTATGGCTTTGTGACTAAATATGCCATGATTTCCTATAATAATGACAAGTCAATGAGGACTTATGGCTATGGAACTTACTATGAGACTATCCACGTGACTGAGAGCGAGACTGTTGAGAGTCTCTCCCATGGTGGTCATTATTGCCCCTACCATTATTGCCTCTAAGTGTCAAAGCATGAGAGATGCATGAAGCATCGACATTCTTTTTATTAACCTCTTTAGTCAAGAGTGCACCCTCTACATCTTGCAGCTGTAATCCATCAGTAGGTATGTTGGCACAAATATAGCAATACTACGAAAGGTATCCCATGATTCAGGTAATGTAACTAAGAGGAACAAGGGAAAAAAGAGTACCCTTGAATTCAATCCCATGATTCAGGCAGTGTAACTAAGAGGAACAAGGGAAAAAAAGTACCCTTGAATTCAATCCCTTACGAAGACAAATGATTGATAATGGAATGAAACTCATTTAAGTGAGTTGATATAAAAATGCCCTTCTTCATGCAAAGGTCCATGAGTTGCTTCAGCCAATACATTTAAGAAGTGGAGCTTTGCTTGTCATAGACATTGCAAATCTTTTCCCATGATTCCCATGCAGATAGCTCATCAAAGGCAACATTATAAAACTCGTGCTTAGAGAGGGAGAATATGATGGTGGACTTATATAGCTCATCTAATTCATCTCAGTTCTTTGCATCAATAAGTTTGGGCCTAACATCCTTATGTTTCAAAGGCCTAATGTACATTTTCTACACTAAAACTTGCAAGATTTGGACCTTCTAGTAGTTGTAGTTGGTGCTATCCAACATGTCAATATTAAATATAGCATTATTATTCAAGCCACTAGGGAGATTTGAATGAGGTGTAAGATGACAATACTAATGTCAAAGAAGTTTCCAAATATTGCCAAGCACCAGGAGAGGAGTACCGGGAGTTGGAGGATGGAGTTAAGACACAAGGATGAGGGGCAACAAACATGCGCAAATCACACGGATGTTGCTATTGTTGCTACTATCTTTAGTACCCATAGTAGGGCTCAAAACAATGATGAATGACCTCTAACAAGGTCCTAGATCAGGCCTTGAGTGGAGGAAAGAATCCTGGAAGAAGATGGAGCTCAATGCATACCTTGGGGTGAAGAATCAATGGCTATCATTGAAACTGTGAACTAAAGCTTTTCTCCACAATCTCAAGTAATATTTGGTTGAGCTTCTCAATGCCGATGTGATGGCTCTAACCCGGGATATGATGCCAGGAGGCATATTCCACGGTGGATTCCGTAAGGTTTTGCGGTGAATTCCGTAAAATTTTATTACCGGGGCTCATACACAAGGTGGATTCTTTGTGCGAAAAGTCGATGGGGATGCCTATCCTTTTCGGGTGTTTTGTTAATTTAATGTGTAAGTGGGTGATTCCATAGCGGGTAATTTCGTAAAATACATATTTAAATTAATAAACGTTTATGAGTTTAGAGTGCGCACTCGTAATAAATTAAGGTTAGGATTGAGTTCTAACCAATTTATTTTTGTAGCTAAAGACTGCTAGGTATTCACTTTTGTCAGTTTAATTGTATTATTTTTCTAACAATTGTGAATGCTTCAATTGATGTGTAGAGCAAGCAGCGGTGGCATTGGAAAGCATTGGAGGATAGCGTGTATTCAAATTATCATCAATTTTTTATGGGCGCGTATCTTAGGCATGGCGCCCATATTTTGTTGCGCTTATTTACTAAAGCGCTTGATATTTATTTATTACTTTTGCATGAGCATGGGCGAATGATTTAAATATTTGTATTGGACATTGTATTTGGGTACCGCCTGACTTCTTGAGCGCCCAATAGCTTTAATTCTTTAGTGGCACAAAAGCAAACGCAAAAGCTAAAGCGTGCTAATTGTAAATTGGGCTATTTCTTGAGCTTGAAGATGAATAATATATAGATACATGCTTTGTGGAGCACTCACACAAGGCATGGGGGGGAGATTGCACCCAATTAGTCTCTTGTTTCATGTCGTGCAAGCTTTCTTCATTGTTTTTTTGTGCAAAAAGTAGAGTTCTTTTGTTCTTGGGGACCTTCTGACGCTCACTACGTGCGCATACGGCATCCGATCTGTGTACCATACCAATAGAAGGGAGTGAGCCCTAAAGTGGAATCAGGGAGCAAAAGAAAGAGCTATGGTGGAAGGAGCAAGAGCAAAAGAGAGAGACGCACATAATGTGGGAACTCCAACAGTCACAATGTGTGACAGGCCTTTCATTTATTCAAATGTCACTGAAAGAATAAACAATGAAGTGACAGTAATAGATGCTCGCCACCTATAGTGTACAGGTGTATGGGTATGCAGGTACTGTCAATGTAACTAATACATGGGCGGCTAGGCATAGGCGCCTTTAACCCCAAAAAGTAAAGTCCTACTTCAAATACGTACTTATTGAAACAACTCATGGACCTCCCCATAGAGGAAGGGACTAGTATGTTTATGTATTTGAGTGAATTTCATTCTACTTTCAATCAGTTGAATTTGGAGTGCATTGAGTTCAAGGAGTCATTGGATACTTTTTTCACTACCATGTGTGCTATATGTGTAAGGATGGTTTGAAACTCTAGGATATTGAGGGTGCCTTACTCACAGAGGAGATAAATAGAAAGAATGTGGATTTAACCCATACTTCTCATTCATTGACTATTAGGGACAAGCATGATGGTAAGAGTAGTAATAATTGCTATGATATAGACTCATAGAGAGTCTCATGGGCACCTCACATAGAGTCTTATGGCCATAAGGCCTCTCTTACATGTCATTATTGTGGGAAGCATGGTCATATCAGGCCATAGTGTCATTAGACGTGCGATGATAAGCACAAGGAGAAAGGAAAGGCAAAGTGTAGAATAAGTTTGATTATTGCATCATTGTTTTGAGTAAGTCTAGGGTGAAAATGAAGGAGATAAATTCCTTAGAGCTTGAGATTGATGATGATTATATCTTGATAACTTCTTCTACTAATGCAATTGGTTGGTACCTTGTCTACTTTTCTCAGTCTTGGCTATTGGATTCGATGGCTTCTTTCCATGTTACCTTGCATAGGGATTGATTTCATTTCTATCCCAATATGATAGATTTTGTGAGACTCTAGGAAATGACTTGGTGCGGGATATTATTGGCATTGGTGATGTTAGACTACAATTTGCTTCAACGTCACTTTTGTTCTTCATGATGTACACCATGTTTTAGCTTTGACCAAAAGCCTACTCTTTACTAGACAATTAGATGATGAAGGATACCATGTATCTTTTGGTGATTCGACATGGAAGATTATTGGTTGGAAATTTTACCTTTGCTAAAGATACCAATGTTGATAGCTTCTATCCCTTGCTTGTATCTGGTTCTATTAACCATGTTTTGGCTATGATTGACATACCATATATATATTTATGGCATTGTCATCGTAGGCACATGTCCTTAAAAGGAATGAAAATGCTTTCTTATTTGAAGTATTTCTCACCCCTTGACTGCAAATGTTTTGATTCATGTGATCATTTTCTTTATAGTAGCCAAACACACAGTTGTCATAAGAAGTCTAGCATTACGCGCATGAGTAAGCCTCTAGCTCTTGTTCATTCTAATGTATGTGGTCCCATGCCCTATCAATCTCACTAGGTGGTGCAAAGTATATTGTGACTTTCATTGATGATTATTTGCATAAGGTTTGGGCTTATTTCATAAAGTAAAAATTAGATGTATTGGCTATCTTTTAGCATTAGCTTACTTTGGTTGAGAACGAGTTTGGATATTGGTTGAAATTCCTAGGATTTGCTAATAGGGGTGAGTATATTTCTAAATCATTTGAGTAATTTTATGCTAGGAGGAGTATACAATACCAATTGACTGCCTCACATACTCCACACCAAAATGGTATTACAGAGCTATGAATAGGACCATTCAAGAAAGAGTTTGTAGTATGCTTACTTAGATAGGCTTACGACGTCATTTTTGGATTGAGATAGTTACTAGTACCATACACAGGATAAAAAGATCCCCATACACTACTATTGGTTGTTAGTTATAGAGGAGGTGTGGTCTGATCATATACTCATTTGCGTATCTTTGGATATGAGGCGTTTTGCCATGTTCCTAAGGACAAACACAATGAGGCTCCTATGGTAGGTTGGTAGCAGGCCAACCTAACCACCTTTACAGGCTATAAAAGCTAAACCCCTTCACAGCCATCCATCATCTATCTTTCACCCAGTCAAAGTTGTTCCAGATAGCCTTAAGCTCTTCAACTATCTTCTGTCTAGATCACCATCTAAGCTTACTCTCTATCTCTTTCTCAGATTCTGTTTATTGTGCCGTGTAATTTTTACAAGAAGATGCATAAGCATCTTGATCAGGTAGTTAAGATATGCATGGTGATATTTTAGGAAGAGCCTCATGTTACCATACAACCAACTAGATAGCTTGTAGACACTACAAGATACAAGCCTCATACTGACGTTCAAAGTGACGAGAATGTTTATCAAAAAAATTACCTCCGTCATTGCTAAACGTATCAGTATTAGCGTCTCCATGAAATCGTCTCAATTTTTGTCGGTATTGGCATTGCAATTCGCATTAGTTTTGCGACGCAAATACCGATGCAAATTGTGATGGTTTGCGATATGTATTGTGATGCCAATAGCGACACGCATGCAGTAAATTTGTGACGCTAATAGCAATGATTATAGAAAAAAAACACAGCATAGATAGCACTATGTGATATATTTATATTCTACAAATGGATTACATGTTAATTGTGCAATGGTCGTGAAGATTAGCACAAAATGTACTTGAACCCACAAGACTAATACATAGAATAAATACAAGATCACTAGTGAAAACTCATGGAATTATTATAAGATACAAAGGATGATAACAACATAGTACATAGAAGATGCATGCATAAATCACATGACCAAAAAGGAAGAGGATGTATGTTCCACAAATTCAAGCACAAGCTATAGATCCTCACCATTCAAAAGCTTGTTCCAGTGCAAAAAGAAGTATTGAACAAAGTGTGCAAAATGAACAACTACACATTAGTCCACCATACATAATGCATTTTAATAAAAATGGTAACTACGGACAAGAAAGATAAGTGACTTATTGGGTCCCCTGCATGCATACAGTCTATCAATCAATGCAATGAGATTATGTCTCTCTGCATATCGAGTCTCCAGGCCGATGGGATCATGATTTGTAATGGAGTGTTGCAAAGAAAACAAAATACAACTGTTAGAAACACAATTGTTGGTACTAGTGATATTGCAAATAAGAAAGCAAGAAGAACAAAAGAAAAACTTACAAAGTCCTTCATATAAGTCCTACGCCACTCTCAAGATGATGAACCACCCCTGCCTCTAGTTGTGCCCTCATTACCTCCTACTACGTTGTTGCCAACATCCTAGAGAATCTATAGCCTCCTCCCTGAGTCTTCGACAGTCATCTATGTCTAGCCACTCGGGCTTTGAGGTGCCACTCTTTAGTACCTTGCATGTGTCTGATCATCTAAGTGACATGTATGTACGTATGCACTCCATCCTCCATCCTATATGGAAAACCTCTCTGCCGTGGGTGGGTACTGAAAACTCCTCATGCAAGGATCCTACTATGTATGTCTTACTCCCCTTATATTCTTCCAATGGTCCAAGTTGACATTGTGCCAAAAAACTTGTTGGTACAACTATCTCATACGAGATATCACCCTCCCTCCCACATCATTCATGATCACGACTCCTATCCTGTCATCTACAAGGTATCCATACCCCTCTGTGGTATGTCTAAGATGTGTCCTCTCCCACCTACGACCGCGCTCTTAGGCATAACCAAGAGACTCTTGTACATTTGGTATATCCATGGGGGTGTATCTCTCAAAGTAGTATCCATAGGAGTTCTACTTGCGGATGGATGAGTAAAAGCTAGAGTCATTGGACTAGACATCCCCACAGGTGTGACAAATCCTACAAGTGACGCAACTCCACCAGAATGACGAGATAGAGACACTGCATCGGTGCCTCCACAACAACCACCTGATCCTCCCTCTCTCGAACTTCCACGAGAACAAGGAGTAGCACCTGTATCTCAAGTCGACTGTGGGCTCACAGCATCCACATCTCTGCAACACCTCCTAGAACCACTCTCTCTATCCAGGCCCAATCTAGAGCATCGACCTCATCTACTGGAAAAAACTGAAGCATCAGAGCGTGTCGAAGTAGATCTAATGGAATGGCCTGATGGTGTCCGAGACAACAGCTCCTAGTCCGCCATGTTTTTGAATCGAGCCATCTGATCTGGAGACATATGTGTGAATATCTCCTGCAACTCCTTATCGCTCATCCTTCAGCTCATCCTACTCTCCAAATACTGTCAAAGGTCACTTGCACAGATAGAAAGTGATGTTAGCATAATCAATATAAAGATTCAAGTGAAAAACAGTAGTATAACTATGAAAAAAATGATATTACTTAAAATGCATATTCTAGAGTACCCTTATAAGCAATTCATCAAAGAATTAAGTAGACGGATGTTGCAAATATGACGTAGCCTATGGTCCCATGTCAATCTCTTGACACAACTCCACATACACTAAAAGGTTCATAGACAAGTCACCACAAAAGGATGAGTCCACCTTGTTCTCAAAGAATTCCTGGCCTCGTGTCTTTCTATCATCGTTACCTAATTCTACCTCCTCTACACGCTCCAAGCTATCTTCGATCTCCACCCCTTGCAATATCAACCCATCCATCTACATATTGTCCTTATCTACATTGGGAACATTGCTTTCATCATACGCCCTCACACTCTCGAGAGCTGAAGGCACAACATACCACCATTGAGGTTGTCGGGGGTTTGGATAGAAAATTACATATTCAAAATCACATATAAGAGAGATTCAACATTTATGACATATCTGTCTCATAAAAAAATTTAAAAAATAGTTCATGCACATGTTCACAATGGACTGACAAGACAAACGTGTCGCGCAAATCCATCCATCTTTTCTCAGAATCTATTTTGAGAAATCCAGATGGACCTTATCGAACGGTTGCCCCAGCTCCTTCCAATACCACTTTGAACCACTGCACATTGAATATGATCATGGAGAAGCTATGGTAATCCACTAAGATAACACTTTGTAAGTTTTCAAAATACTCTGTCTCGTCTATAACGATGTTTTGATCCATGGCTCGGCATCGGCTCTCTTGCTGGAACTTTACCATGACGCCACAATCCATTGTGGAGCGCATTTTATCAATGCGTTCGACACAAAAATATCACCCGCACGACCATGCCACATTGTATATTTTGTACTATACATTGAAACGATTAGATTAGTTATCATGTATAAACTCTAAATACGACAGCTTATAAAACATGAGGTCACCTTCAAACTACATCCCCTCGAGAATTTCCACTTCTCACCCCTTCACGAGAGGCTGCGATCAAAGCTCCATGTAACCATCGCATAGGCATAAACCGCGGCATCTTCTCCATGCCCTCAGGATATTGAATCAGTTGATGGCGCATACTGCGTCGAAATTTTGATCGTGCTTCTCCCCAATCTTTCTTGCCTTTCTTGTACCTAGAGATCCATGTCTCCATGGATGCATTGTGCAATATACAAAAACGATTCACTTTCTCCTCCATTGTAGAATCCATCCTTTTTTCTATCCCATTTTCAACCATCACATCTCTGGTCAATAGTCTATCATCGTCCTTCAGTGACCATAGCATACTATTGTTTGAATCCACCATTGGTAGCCACTGTAAAATATGCACTAACATCTCCGACACCAGCCTTTTGGCCGAGCTCGTTGTTGCACAAAGCCTTTTAAGGTTTTCATGAAGGGCTTTGAGAAGAATATCCATCATGTATGGACAAGTCCTGCGATCTCCACTTCATCTACAAGATGCACCAAGAGGTGGGTTTGTATTGTGAGCATGCTAGTGGGCAGGTACTTCTCAAAGAGACATACCATCTCCACTGCTCCCCGCCAGCGCAAGTATATATCTCATTTGCTTGTCACTTCTATGCGGAGTTGAACATGTTCAAGCCAACGACTCTGGAGGAGGATATATTAATCTCCTTCTGTGAGATCCATTGCACTAAATTTAACAACTTGTAAATTATCACATGTATTTCTAGAGTGTGATATCTTGCGATCGCAATCGGTAGTAAAAACTGCCATAAATGAAGAAGCATCGAAAAACATCGACTAGACTCTAAATAGCAAAATATGCATGCCACTTGCAATCGAGGCTAGTACAAACCTAACATATCTTATGCCAATCATGGAATTTTCGCCGTGATAGTTGGTCATCTTTAGAACAAGTGGATCTGAGGGAATGCATCACACCCATCGGAGTGCGAATAGACCTGATAATTTGCTTCACAATAATATGCTCTTCTTTAGTGGACAAAACCCAAGGAGTGCGAGGTAGTTGCAAGCAACCATCACACTCGACTATGGCCAAAGTACCTCCATCTTGCCTACCTCCTTTAAATCCATTCGTGCCCCTGTAGTGTCTCTCTTTCCTGTGATGTGGTCCCATACTAAGCTACCCACATTCTTGAAAATATGCATGGAATCCAACAAGTGGTTGATCTGTAAGTGGGTCCAATACGGAAACTTGTAGAAAATCGAGAAATGTCGCATTCCGTTTGGATGTGACCGTGTGGATCATTTTCAACTCATACCAGCTTTGATCATTCATTCGTGGTGCTGGAGGCTGTCCAAGAAAACCTTCCCTTAATTCATGACCCTTTGACAAAAAAGCAGTGTGTCCTTGATATACCATATTCTTCGTGGTATGTGACCTTCGGGAGTCCCACACAATGGATATGCATAATAGCCTGAGGTAACCAAATCTATCCCAACACCCCTATTTAGTGAACACAAACTTGAATGAGCTATGATAAATATTACCAACAAGAATGAAAGCATACTTACTTGAGCACTCTCTGAATCCCAGAAAGTCATGCATGGTCGTCGACCATCGCTCATATCCTCCACGGTGATCCCCTCCTCTCACAAAATCTTAAGCTCATCAACTAATGGATGAAGATAGACGTCCAAATTCTTGACTTTGTAGTAGCCAGAAACAAGCAAGCTAAGGATCATGTGTCCTTTTTTCATAAAAAGCCATGGCAAGATGCTGTAACAAGGACTACATGCCACACACTTTAAGAAGTTGAGTGGAGACCAAATGGATTCACACTATCCATAGCAAGACCGAGCTGAAGATTCCTTGTCTCTCGTGCAAAGCCTAGAAAGGTAGAGTCAATGTGGCTCCATGTGCGTAAATCCGTTGGTATTCACTGGACTCCATCTGTGGATCTATTCTCTACGCATGCCACGTTGTTAGGCTCGCCATGACCTGACATACGAAACATGTGATGTATACAGGGGATAAGTGGAAAGTGTCTAAGAACTTTTTGAGAGATGGTTTTCCCTTGCAAGTCATGTCGATACATGTGAGCACCACACTCTAGATATGTCTCCATAGTCCCGTACTCTCCTCGAAATAGCATACAATCGTTGACACATGCATGGATCTTGTTGTAGTCCGTGCCAAGCTTTCGTAAAACATGTCGTGCATCATCACGAGACTCAGGCATGGTATTTTCAAGTGGCAATATATGATACTTCAGCAACCTGAAAAGAAATCATAAAACACCTTGAAAAAGCACAATTATTTTTAATAATGGTGTCGAAAAGAAGTCCATGAAGCATACGTAGAATGTACCTGAACAACTTGGTCACACTCGCATCACTGCACCTGTATTTTACTTACACACTTAGGAGTACAAGCAACGTCTTCAGGTGAGATACTCAGCACCCATCATATATTGGTATGGATGCTTCCTCTCTTAGTGCATCAGATGTCTCGGTATCCATGGGTATTAATGCATTGATCATTGCCTCCATCTCAGGCTGTAAGATTGGAGGAAGGTCCGAAAGGCTGCCTGTCACCTCTGGTATTGATGGTATAAAGTGAGTCATGCCTTCTAAGTGGTGGATTGGCTCAGGCACTCCATCCATTGTATGCCCACGAACTTTGAACTCTTCTAACTGGCCGCAATAAGTGCATTTCTCCTTAGGATGAGACGTCACCTCCCTATATAAATTTTACGTCCACGTTTAATGTTTTTGTATATGATATTCAATTAGTTTGTGAATGTAAGGCATGATTGATACACACTTTTCTTACCGTTTGCTCAAAGTCTAAGATTGCTTGACCAATGATCTCCAATTGGAACCCTGCCAAAGTGTCGTACGTGTTATATAGACAAGCGACGCTTCATGGAATTATTTGGCTATTTATAGCCTTTCCCACTCAATTGGCATATCATATTCCTTCTTCCTTGGTAGGTTCACACTTCAACTCCATCATCTTTGTCTGTGTCTATTGCTACCATCATTATCCTAATCTAGTGCCCTCACTTACGTTGTGGCCTATGTGCAAGGATTGATTAGTCCTCCTTCTATATTCAATGTTTGTTCCTTGTTCAATGTAGATTTCTTTCTTCTTTTCTTGTCGTCTCTCTCTATTCCTTTGTCTCTATGTTCATATTTCCTTTTTGCTATGCAGTCCAACACGATATCATTGCCAAACGAGAGGACATAGAGTTGTGTGGAGCTGCAACACTCCTATTGCTGAGGTGACCACTCTAGAGTGTAGGCGGCCATCCCAAACTACTCCAAACACCCCACCAATTTGCATTTTGCTATCACTAGTAGCTAGTCCTACTACCGCAAGTGGCATGTTTCCTCCCATTTCTTACATTTTGCTATCTATTGTTGTCTATGTCAATAAATGTACACTTTGGTGCGATGAGATTAGCAAGCGATAGGTTTCTGTATATTTGTCTTCAACAAATGTAGCCTTTTGTGTGGGGGACAATTATTTTCCTCTAGGCAGACCATCTACATTGAATTCTTCGTGATCTTGTAGTTGCTTTCCACTGTTCAATGACCTATCTCATCCAAAAACAGTTTTTGTGTGGTTGATTCTTTTACAGGATATTGAAGATGTCTTCCAACTAGTTTTGCAACTTTGATGATATAGATGAGAAGCCTTATCAATACTTCTATGAATAGGGACTTTCCTCTTTATGAGCTTACAAGATTATGTCCTAGTGCATGTGCCCAAGTTACGAAAAGCAATGGAAGTGTGGACAAAGCTTGCTTCTTTGTATCATCAAAAGACATTTTTCCACCAAATTACTATCAAGAAGAAGTTACAGATGCTCACTATTAATGATTCTCCTTCCTAGAAGGATCATATCAATAAGTTAGAAGATATGAGGGATGAGTTTGTATCCCTTGGCAAGATGATCTCTTCAAAGGATATGGCCATGATTCTTTTGACTCAACCGTCATCTCCTTGGTTTAATGTCTTCTATACCAACCTCCTTACCTCGAGGACCCATGAGAAGCTTCTATGGGAGTGACAAGCATGCCAAAGAGGTTGCCAATGGATCCATCTCCACCAAAGCTTTTATTGCATGTTCGAGAGGGGAGAAGAAGAAGAAAGGGAAGTCAAAGTCTAAACGACAAGAGAGTTCTTCATGCTCTGACTCTAACTCAAAGAAGTATGAATGTCTATCCTATGGAAAGAGGACATATCCAAAGAAGAATGTTGGAAGAAGTATCCTTACCTTTGTCCAAGAGCAAAACATGGAGCTAGAACATCCAAGACTTCTACCTCTACTCTAGTAGTAGTTACCCATGAGCCAATGTTCCTTCATATTGTTGTAGTGGAGGAGCGTGCTTCAATGGTTGCATCATCTACTAAGAGGCCTTGGTTGGTTGATAGTGGAGCTTCTAGTCATATGACTCCACGAGGTAATTTGTTGCAAGATCTATGCCCTTCTAAGGGTTTAGTCACTATGGGTGGCATTGTATCGGTACCTACTAGTGGTGTTGTTGGCACTTTGTCTTTGTAACTAACCAATGTCAAGCTCCCTTTCACATGCCCTTTCCACTCCTCTCAATTTATGGCCTTACTAGGCTTGGTACCCAGGTTGTCTTCACTAAGCAAGCCATTTGTATCGAGGATTCTTCTACTATGGTTGTTATCGTGACATGTTGGCAAGAGAGAGGGCTTTACAAGCTTCATTCCCTTTCTCTTATCTAAGGTCCTTTGAGGCAATTGTCTATTGCTATACCCATTTCCACTTGTGCACCATCTATTCCATAGATTTCTTCCCATCCCCCACCCTCTCCTCCATCTGTTCCCTCATGCCCTCCATCATCCCTTTCAAAGGGGGACGATCTCAATGATGTGACTATGGATTCCCTGGGCCCTAATGTTTTAGAGGGGGTTTCTTAGGATCATGAGGAGCTTTTTTATCAACAATTTTCATTAAGAGACTTTATCAACATTGGCATTCCTCTTGTCGCCCTAGGATCTGTTTCTCCCTTGGCCTTTTGTCATGCCTTGTCATCTCCTATATCTGCATACATCCATTTGTCTCACCTACCAGACATTGTCCACCTTTTTTAAGATTTTTTAATAGCCATATGGCATTTTTACCAACATTAAATGCTAATTTTTCAGCCCAGATTGTTGGTCTACCAACTTTGGGATTATTTGGCTATTTATAGGCTTTCCCACTCAGTTGGCAGGTCATCCTCCTTCCTTGGCAAGTGTACACATCAACTCCATCATCTTTCTCCATCTCTTGTGCTACCATCATCATCAACATGACCTATTGCCCTCATTGACGCTATGGGATGCATGCAAGGATTCATTAGCCCTCCTTTTGTATTCAGCATTTGTTCCTTGTTCAATGCAAATTTCTTTCTTCTTTTCTTGTACTCTCTCTCTATTACTTTGTCTCTATGATCGTGTTCCTTTTTGCTAAACTCTCACAGCCTTGATATAGCCACGCCCCTTATTACTAATCTTCTCAATAAGTAGGTTTCTATTGTGTGGACTCCAATTGAGCAATCTAGTTTTGAGAAACTCAAGCAAAGCATAGTAACAACTCCTATCTTGAAGCTTCCTGATGTAAGTAAAGAGTTAAAATTTGGGTTTTTCTTGATGTTCACCTAAAGAAGAGTTCTCTATTATTAGGAGAATTCAAGAAATTGAATCCAAGTTATTGTGGATTCTCTAAAATCCTCTAATGTCTAACACCTAATACATACAAGTTGCAACTCCCTAAACACTTAAAAATCCACAATGTATTCCATGTTCATCTGTTGAAAGCTTATATACCTAATCCCAAGCATGTTCTCGATAATGAAGAAGTTGCAATGTCAAGCCAAGGAGTCTTTGAGCTTCAACTTGATAGAGTACTTGATGTAAAAGAAAGGTATTCTCTCTAGTGGATGGACTATCCCAAAGAGAATGCCACTTGGATTGACAAGGATACTTTATATAAACAATGCTCCCAGTTTCTCTCGAGATTAGAACATCTCAATTCCTCTAAGGGAGAGGATGTAATATACCTAAGGATTATTTTCCATGTTTTCAAATTGCAAAGTTGCTTGATTCTTTTATTGCTTGATGTCTTGCCATGGTACCATCCACTTAAACCCTTTTTCTTCCAATATTATACATTGTTTAGTTTTCAGTCTATATGACACTGAATATTCCTGACACTCTTCATCAACTAGTTCAAGACGGCCTCCTATACATGCGAATGCAATCTTCTTTTGCAATTGAGCTTCATTAACTACTGAAAGGTTGGTGTTTGTCAGACCTTTTTTATTTCAATTTCCTTATGTACTTCTTGATCTACCTTCTTTCTTATTTCTTTTATACTTCCTACTGCACTTTTGTAGTTATTTCCTCTACCTCATCTTTAATCTTTTGTTTGGTTATGGCTACTTTTATACCTAGCTCTCTCTCTAATTCCACCAAGTGTATAAGCACTTTGACAAATGAGTCTTTTAAATCCACATTCTCAACTTCCAAGTTATGTAATAAAGCAAATAAGTGCATTGTAACCTTAGCCTAGGTGAAAATATCATATTTCATTAAGAGCTAGGGTTTAGTATAAAAGCTAAGTTGTAATATGTCTCGTTATCTTTTTGCTCATTAATCAATTTTCCTTCTAGAGGACTCCAAGTTTGAACCTCTCATCATAGCAAAGGGATGTATACCTTGCTCCATCATAGCAAGAGGTGGGGCTATCTTCATCCAATTCACCATTGTATTTCTCCATATGATAATATGAGCATTAGCTAGGGTCACCCCGGTTATGGCTATTTCATGAATTCATGGTACATTTTTTAGTATTTCTTGTTCATAAGAAATTGTTTTCTTTACATTGGTATCAAAGCAAGTCTTTGATCCAATCAAGATGTCATTTTCAAGCTTTTGTGTGATTCTGAGCATGAAGGATCGGTCACATTCGTTGAAGAGCTAGTCTCTGGCTGGTTATTTTCTATAACAGTGACTAGGCAGGCTTTGCCACAATAAACGATGGTTATCTTGAAGTTTTTGGTCAAGGTCTGGAGCCAAATTGTCTCCTTGCCATTTTAACAGGGCATCATCAAACATGGAGCCAATTTGAAGACCTTGAGGACAAAAGAGAAGACAACAGGAGATGCAAGCAACCAAAAACTTCAGTACTTTTTGAAGTAGAGCCGTCTTCATTTTGAAGCATTCTTTCAAGCTGCCATGGCTGTCATGGTTTCTCTCTGATCATCTCTCTTTATTCCTTGCTCCAAACCATTTGCAACCTTGGCAAAAGCTTCCTTGTGCCTTGCTCTACCATTTGAGAACCCTTTTCATGCAGTTTAAAACCACATGATTAGCATGTCAGGCCCAAAACTAGACCTATATATAGCATCCTGCACCAAAGATTTCAGCCAAAAATCTGAAGCTTGGAGTATAATGTAATGAAGGGGTCTTAGCCTAAGACTAAATTAGCCTGTTCAAGCCTAGAATCAAATAGAAATGACAAGAAATTGACAAGAAACCATAGCTAGAACTGTACTAGGAAATGAAGATGGTTACAAGGAAAGAAAACAAAACCAAAACTTCTTGTTCCAAAATGGAATGTGTTACCCTTTAGTGGCTGTCCTCCTATTTATAGCTATAGCTATCCCTAGCCAAACTATGGATAAACCTAATCTTTAGGTTACATTTACATATGTCAGCCCATTTTATGGCTGTGGTTATGTCCAAATTACATGCCAAAATTTCCTACATGACAAACCATCCCCTCCTAAAGAAGCTTTCTCCTCAAAGCTTGAAGTACAATGATTACAAGGATGGTAGCAGCTGAAACCCAAACGGAACTCCAAGAAAAGATCTTCAAAGGATAGTCTTCAACTTGTAGAAGAAACTGCCATGAAATAGTGAACAGGCTTCCACTTGAGATACATATGCATTAGAATCCTCTAATACAAGGGCTGTAGCAAAATGACTATTCCTGCAATAACTTTCATGATTAGGAGACCATTGACCAACACATTTATAGCATATGAGTTGTCTTCTCATTTCCATCAGCTTTTGCTGAGGTATAAGCTTTCTGCGGGTGCCAAAAGGAGTAAGACATTCTAAGACAATTGAAATTCTAACATGCTGTGCCCTGCATACATTTGAATGACCAATAACATTCTTCTCTCCACATTTGTAGCATAGACCTCTAGAAGTGAGATCATCCAACATACGGCTTGATAAGTAGGTACCATGAACATTGTTGAAGGAGAAAGGACGGGTTAGTACTTCTTCTTCCTCATGATAATCCATGACATAACCTGGCTGTCCTTGGTACCCTGCATAGTGTGTGCCATAGGCATTATTTGCACCCATATCGTGCTCATATGCATAAGATTGATGCTGCCCACCATTCATACATAATGCACAAGCTTCATATTGCTCATATGGATCATTATATGCATGATTATCCACCCTTCCATCAAAATATCCATGTCTGTCTCCCATTTTATACATGCAGTCCTGAGTATACAGCAGTGGAAAATCCTCAATAACTTGAGCTACAATTGTCCAAATTGAGTGGTTTATGGCTTTGTTTGAAGCTTATACAATGCTCTTTCAAATCAGCTATCAAGCTCTGCAATTGGATAAGTATAGACAATTCCGGTAATGCTTTTATTTTGTTGACAGCCAAACACACTCTGTAAACAGTGAATGCCTTGTTTCAAGTGTCTTTTGTACTTCTCATCAAACTTTGAGCAAATATCCAACACCAAAACACACAAAGAATTAGGGAAGAGCTATAGGGTACTGAAGTAGATGAAAATAACCTCTGCAATTCCAAAATTGAAGCAAATCTTGCTTAAGAATACCCAAGAAATGGTCAATATGAATCCAAGTCAAGATTCACTGAAAGAGACACTCTTTTGCCCATAGAAAAGCCAATGAACATGTATGCCCTATTCATACCCCTGCATTCATCAAAGTACTAACTCTTCATTGATGGTGTCCAAAATAGGACCCCTTTTCTTATTTCTTGCCATAAGTAACTTCCTGTCCTATATATACAACAGAAGAAAAAAAAACTCAAACATCTTGAGTTCTAGTGCTCCGGCTTTAGGTATGCATTCTCACAAAGGACTTTTATCAGACCAGCACAAATCCCTCTTTGCCTTTGTCAACCACTAATGAGTAACTTCCATCTCTTGCGACTCTACGAGCTAACTGTTTGCAACAGGAACATTACGGATACCAAAGCTTGCCAGCTCAATGCCCTTGTATAGCTCAAATATGGCATGTCCTGTGCTTGGTGTGCAAGCGAGGGCTCAAACAAGGATGCTTACATCTGACCCTCAAAGAAAGCATAGCAATGCACAGCTCACCATATTCTTGAAAGGTGAGAAGGATCGAAGCTTGCACTCGAGAGCTATGGTGAGAGAGCAAGAGCAAGAAAGAGAGAGACAAGAAATGGGAACTCCAACAGTCACAATGTGTGACCGGGCCTTCCTTTATTCAAACTGTCACTAAAAGAATAAAGAATAAAGTGACGGTAACAGGCGCCCGCCACCTGCAGTGTGCAGTGGCGGTGATTGTCAGTGTAGTAATATATGGGCGGCTAGGCGGAGGCACCTTTACCCCCAACAACCTCCCACTTAAAGGCGAATCTGCCCTAGTGAGGAGTGAAAAGAAAAAGAAAAAGACAGTACAACATGTATACATGTACAACAAGATGAGGAAAGACATCATCTTATCCCACGCCCATTAACCTCCGGAGGAAGGCAAAGCGCTCTGTAGAGAGGCTTTTCGTGAGCAGATCTGCAGGATTCTAGTCAGTTGAGATCTTGACAAGATCAACAAACTTGTCCTCAACAACCCCACGTATGAAGTGATTGTTGAGAATCAGCAATCACACTCACTAAACAGCCTCTTTGTATGGAGCTTCTGGGCCAAGGACATGCAGGCTAACCTATCCTATATGCACAGTGGTGCCTACTGTAGTTTCCTACTTTCCTATAAAGCATTGTACTTGCTTCCTTTTCAAAATGCAATGATAGTACTCTTTTCTTTTCAGTGAAGTGTCAATGTCATTGTCCACATACACAAGATTGTGTTTATGAGTCCAAGTCTCAATCTTGGAACCTAATTCACTTGTGTAACAAACAGTGTCTTTGTCCTCTCCATCATGAGTCCACACTTCTCCTTCCATCCACCATAACTCACTGCCATGTCCCAGATCCTACTCATTCTGACAGTGATACCTCACCTCAATGTGTTTCGTCTTCGCATGGATTCTTGGCTAACTAAATAGCACTCATAGAATCCGAATGTAGTGTAGGGATAGCATCAATACCAAGGTCAGCAACCAAATGACCCAACCAAATGGCCTCCTTGCAAGCCTCAGTGGCTGCGACATACTCGGCCTCTGTAGTAGAAAGAGCCGTGCATTTCTACACCCTGGGCATCCAAGAAACAGCACCTCCAACATATATGAATACATAGCCGGAAGTGGACTTCCTACTATCTGCATGTCCTGCATAATCAGAGTCAGTGTACCCCACGACTCCTGTATCCTGGCTGCCATAGCATATGCATATATCTGCAGTGCCCTTCATGTACCTCATGATACCCTTCACGGCATCCCAATGTTTCTTGCCAGATATAGCCATATAGCATGCCACAACACCAACTGCAAAGGCAATATCTGGATGAGTAGCTATCATGGCATACATAAGACTGTCCATTGCAGATGCATAGGGAATCTTGGCCATCTCGGCCCTCTGCTCATTTGTCTGCGGACAATCAGCTGGTGATACCTTCACATAAGAAGGTAATGGACAGCCAATAGGCTTTACCTCCTGCATGCGGAAGTGCTCAAGCACTTTATGAATGTACTCCCTCTGTGACAAGTAGAGGAGTCCCTGATGCCTGTCGCGTCTAATGTGCATACCAAGTATGTGAGCGACCTGTCCCAGATCTTTCATCTCAAAGCTCTTCTTGAGCTGAGCCTTAAGAGCATCTAGCTCATCATGAGCTTTCCCTGCTATCAGTATATCATCCACATAGAGGACCAAAATCAATAAAGAACCATCACGGGCTTTCTTCTTGTAAAGACACGAATCCATAGCACTCCTGTTGTAGCCCTGTGACTGCATAAAGGCATCAAACTTATGATACCACTCCCTAGGTGTCTGTTTCAAGCCATAAAGACTTTTCTTCGATTGGCACGCTAGGTGCTCCCTACCAGGTTCTGCAAAGCCCTTAGGCTGCTCCATATAAATCTCATCATGCAAATCCCCATGTAAGAAAGTCATCTTGACATCCATCTAGTATAAATCCAAGTCAAGCTGAGCAACCAAAGCCAAGACTAAGTGCAGGGTGGTCATCTTAACCACAGGAGAAAAGACCTCATCAAAGTCCACACCATGCTCCTGCTTAAAACCCTTTGCTACCAATCTAGCCTTGTATGCCGGCTTGGGGTGTCTAGAGGTACTTTTCAGCTTGTACACCCACTTGCATGGCAAAGCCTTCTTGCCCTTAGGCAAGGAAACCAAATCCCAAGTCTCATTCTTATGCAAGGAGTCTATCTCAGACTGCATAGCCCTCTCCCAGGAGTGACTGTCACCCCTACGTATAGCCTCATCATAAGTGAAAGGCTCTCCTGCATCTGTAACCAAGACATAATGCATCGAGGGCTAATCTATCAGGTGGACGTCTGTCTCTAGTAGACCGTCTCACGGCAGGCTCTGCTGCCTGTCCAACTGTTTATCCAACACCCTGACCATGAGCATCTGCTGCAGCTGTAGGCTGTCCAACTGGCTATGCGGGAGCTCTCGGCTCCTCCTGAAATATGACTCTATGGATCTCAACAACTCTCTCAGGCTGCCTATGCATCTTGTCTTCATGGAAAACTACATCATAACTGTAGATGACTTTCCGCGCCTGCGGATCCCAGAGACGGTAACCCATCTCGTCTGCATTCCCATAACTAAGGAAAATGCATTTGACACTCTTAGGATCCAGCTTACTTCTCTTGTCCCTGGGCACATGGCAAAATACCTCACATCCAAAGACACGGAGATGTGCATAAGAGGGAGGTTTTCTAGTCCATACCTCCTCGACAATCTAGAAATCCAAACCACTAGAAGGTGATCTGTTTATGATATGCACAGCTGTACTGACTGCCTCAGCCCAAAAGCTCTGTGGTAGGCCTGTGTGGCTAAGCATACTACGTACACGTTCCTGGATGGTTCTATTCATCCACTCAGCCAAACCATTCTGGGGGGGGGTATAGGGGGCGGTCAACTGACGCTTAATACCCCTCTCATCACATCGGATTTCAGCTTAATGGGATAAGCCTAAACTTTCCGTGAAAAATCATCTATGAAAGTAACAAAATACTTGGCACCACCCATAGACTGACAAGGCATGGATCCACAGACATCCGAATGTACCAATGCTAAGGGCTCACTCATCCGTGGCTTACCAGACTTTTTATGCGTAGACCTAGTCTGCCTGCCATAAAGACAATGCTCACATGAATCAAAACATGCATAATCAAGGGACGATAAGTACTGCAAATCAGAAAGCATTTTCATTCCCTTCAAAGACATATGGCCCAAACGGGCATGCCAAAGAGATACATGTGGGATAGAACCCACAGACAAAACATGATCAAGGAAAGAAGCTGATACAATCAAGGGATAGAGACTGCCAACCTTGGCATCTCTCGCAATCACAAGTCTGCCACGAGTGATCTTTCATGCAAAGTCTCCAAAAGATACATGATAACCTGTGTCATCAAGCTGTCCAGCTGACATGAGACTGCGTGTCAAAGCAGGTACATGACGTACATCCTACATAACAAAACTACTGCCAGAAGGAAACTGCAGCCTAACATCACCAATGCCCACAATATCAAGAGAGTTGTCATCACCCAAGCGCACAGAACCCGAAACAGTACGGTATGAATGAAATCACTCTCAGCAAAGTGTCACATGAAAGGACGCACCTGAGTCCAAGAGCCAACACTGTGCATATATAGAGTGTATCTCTGTCATCTGTGAAACACTAGAAGAAGCTACAAGGATATAATCATCATCATCAACATCCTCAGGCTGCATAACATTGATCTCTTCAATTTTAACACTGGACTTTGCGGGCACTATGCTGCGATCAGAAGACTTATCCTGCACTTTGTCTTTCCCCTTATCTTTGTGCCTTTCATTGCGCAGTTCATAGCATTGTGGCCTAATATGGCCCTTTTTCCCACAATGGTGACAAGTAACATCTGCATTCCTGCCACGGGATTTGTTACGTGACTTCCCACGAGACTTGGACCGAGATTTCTGAGAATTCCATCCACAGCCACTACCACTGCCACTGCCACTGCCACTGCCATGCTTTCCATATCCATCATTCTTGCCTCTAACTGTCATAGCATGCGACATACGAGAGGCATCCAAATTCTTACAGTTAACCTCTTCCTACAAAAGAGCACTTTCAACATCAGATAGTTTCAAGGTAGCAGTAGAGGCACATAATGCAGTGCGGATACATCCCATGACTCATTAAGAGTACCAAGCAAGAAAAGAGGAGTGACATCCTCTGCAAAAGTGATGTCCTACGAAGTCAAGTTCTTGAGTATAGTATGGAACTGGCTCAAGTGAGCAGATATAGTCACATTCTCCTTCATGTGCAGATCCATAAGCTACTTCAGCCAATACATCTGACTCGCTGGACTTTTCTTGTCATAGAGATTCTTGATTTTATCCCACAACTGCCATGCACTGTGTTCTTCCTCAAAGACATTGTAATGAACCTGTTCCGTGAGAGATAATACAATAGTGAACTTGCATAACTCATCAAGCTCAAGCCATTCCTCATCTGGCATAGTTGCAGACGGATGCCCGCTCAACCTCAAAGGTTTGATCTACGATTTCTGCACCAACACCTGTCAAATCTGGCTCTTCCAATAAGAGTAATTCATACCATCAAGCTTAGTGATGTTGAAAATAGCATGTTCAATGGACGAACGCACCATAATGCAGGTTGAAAGACTGTAGACAATTCAAAACTGCTTGCTATTTACTATAGAAAATGACCAAAAAGTCACCAAAATCGAGAGAAAATGGCGAGAAAAGTGTAACCAAAGCTGCTGCCCACCAAGTACTAGTGAAAGTACATCATTTCAGAATATTTCAACATGAAAAATCCATGTCAGTCCATACATATATGCTTGCTGTAATAAATTACAGATTTCAGTAAATGAGAGCTAACAGTGCCAAAATCGGATCCCAAGCCAATCAAATACTGCCAAGACCAAAGCCGACATCATGCGAGCATAACATAGGCATATGATAGTCAATAAGCTTGAATCCAACACCCAAACATGTCATACAAACATCTGCTAGTGAGTAGGCACACCCCCCAGTCAACGGGGCAAAGTGTTCCTGCCACTACCAAGACTTGACACAAGTAGGTGTCAGATCACAAAGAGAGGGACCCAAAGCAAAGAGTCAGCTCATAAGCATCAGAGGAACCAAGACATATGAACCATGCAACATCCTGAAGGGTAAAAGATCCTAAATAGTCTCAAAATCTCAAAGAGCATAGACCGCTTGCTCAATGGCTATCAAGCATCCAAAGACGCTCCCACTGGCACAAAAGCTATAAATATCAAGTAACAAAGCTCAAAAAAAGCATGTACAAGCACCAGTGATAAGTGTCCAAGATTAAGCATCAATGGTGCATCCCGGACATGTAGGCGGTAGAGCATCCGTATGTAGCATCCATAAGCATGTAAGACATCAAGTACATCCCAAGATACAACTCTGGCAAGCCAATAAATAGCTCAAGTAAGCTCCAAGAATCCAAGGTCAAGCCAAGACCGAGCTCTAGTAGCAATAGGCTCCAAACAATGTAGCTAACATGTAGTAATGGCATAGGCTAAGCATGTCAAGACCGGTCAAACATAAGTAACATACATACCATAAGTACATCCGAGACGGAGCATCCAAATACTTTGCAAAGCAAGCTCAAGCTCAACCAACGATCCCGAATCAAAACC
This sequence comes from Lygodium microphyllum, assembly GCF_053477565.2. Lineage (NCBI taxonomy): Eukaryota > Viridiplantae > Streptophyta > Polypodiopsida > Schizaeales > Lygodiaceae > Lygodium > Lygodium microphyllum. The sequence goes on along the minus strand of NC_141140.1, from coordinate 91,789,716 downwards.
AAGCTCTATGTCAAGCCCCAAGTGTCAATACATCACCATATATGCCCGAAACATAGCCCGAAAAGCATAGGCATAAGCATACATGAGTAAAATGACTTCAGCCCAACTGTGTACAGCAGTGATTTACTGTTCAAAACTGAGAATTTCAGCACCAAAATCAGCTCCAAATGGTTTCCAAACAATAGACCTACATTCCCCTAACATCCGGGCATCGAACGGGACCAACCGAGCATCAAATGACAATGCCAAACAAACTGTAGCATCAAATGTCAGTATAACACTATCATAAACTGCCTGTGGACTGTTATGACAGTCCCAAAATAGTGTTAAATCAGTCCAAATGCTATGTCAACACATCAACCATCAAAAGCAAGCATCAAAGCATATTCATATGTCCGAAATGGAGCCTTTCCAAGTGCCAATGGAGGGGGAGAGCTGCTGTTGTGACTATCAATGCTGAAGACACATATGGGAGGGCTGCGTGATTCCGCCAACTATAAATGCTGGTCCTGGGGCTGCAAAAAATGGTGGCCAAGCTTCGAAGGGGTCCGGTTAAAGCCAAGGAAGGCCTCAAACAAGCTCCAGCAAGGGGAGAGCAACCCACATATGAAATGAGAGCTGGTAGTGTAATGGCTGCCCTGTTTTAAGAGGGCTGAAAACTGAGGTAAACCCTATAAAGAGTGAAGCAATCCCTCTGTGTGAATGCCTTGAGGGTGCCCAAAGGGGCCGGGAAGGTGCTTGGAAAGCCGGGGAGTGACGGGAGCTCGAAGGAGTCGGATATGGCTGCCGGGAAGGAGACCCAATGCGAGTGGGGAGTCGATGGAAAGCTGAGAATGTCACGAACCAAGCTCAAGAGTCAAGAAACTGAGCTCTGATACCAGTTGAAAGGTGAAAATGATCGAAGTTTGCACTCGAGAGCTATGGCAGGAGAGCAAAAGCAAGAAAGAGAGAGACAAGAAATGGGAACTCCAACAGTCACAATGTGTGACCGGGCCTTCCTTTATTCAAACTGTACAATGGAATCATCACTCCGGAGTTCACAAAAGACGAAATTATTGCGAATGAGTGGGTGCGAGATACATCAGGATCCCTAATGAGAGGTCAATATGAGATCCAATATTATTAAACTATTGTAGATATGTTTTGTAAACATTTAGTAGATTCCTAATTCGTTATATGACTACCAAATACTGTAGGTGGCATGCAATGTGGTAGGGCTTTTTGGAGCTCGTTCTTGCAAACATACACAAAAGAAGGGGACACCATTTTAGATTGCAATGCGAGATGTGGTGACTTTGCATCGGTAGTGCTAAATTCCAATAGACTAATTGCATGTCTGTATCACTTCATCGAAGATGGAAGACATCTAAGAGCAAAGGTAACATGTTTACATAAACTTATACAATATCTGATTGTAATGTAGTGTTCTTTTTCGTCAAACCAATACATGGGTGCTCACCCTTCCACGTGTGCATATACAGCTACCTCCCACAACTCGAAAATTAATCATGTTCGATATGAATGGGATGCTTCTACATAGGCGGTCAAAGCAAAAGGGATCGTTATAGTGAAGCCCCTAGTGGGTGATTTTGCAGCCAGGACTTGCCAGGTTTTTTAGGGAAATATCCACATTGTTTGACATTTCCATCTAGAGCTCCATGAAGGAAGACAACTTAATTGAGCTACTCCAATCGGTTAGAAGTGAATGTCTGAAGTCATCAAAGCAAGCACCAACCTTTGTATTCTAATATGGACAAGGAAAGTGCAGAGCAACTCCCACAACAACTTCTACTGGAAGGAGTTACACAAAGTCCCTTTTCATGAAATGTTTTGACGGCATTGATTGGCCCCAACAACAACACTATTTGTGGATGATAGCATGGAGAATATGCAGATGAACCCACCCAACACTTTTATATGCCCACCCCCATTTGAGGGGAACCCCTTGGACACTATCCTTCTGGAGCACATGCTTCCCTACTTGACCAAGCTAGCGTGCTTCCATGGTTCAGTCCTAGACTTTGTTAGGGATCACCAATTCCACCCCCTAGCAATGGAAGTCGATTGATATTTGATGTGCATGATGAATGTGTACTTTCAGAATTATTGGATTCTTTTTATTTATAAGTGCAATAAAATGAGGTTGAGAGAGAAGAGGAGAAAGAGAGAGGAATGTGCAAGTGAAGGAGATTCTATATAGGCATTCGCTCAATTGCAATACTGCAAGATATGTAAATAGAGCACGTGCAAAATATCTAAGGAAGGGTGGAGTGTAGAAACATGCATGCATGTGAATGTATATGTGCATAGTGGATTGAGTAACAATGAGGTAATATTGTTGTGGGAGCTCTCGCTCAACTGCCAAGACCCACGGACTGCTTATTGCTTCAAGCGTTCCAATCCGAGCACTAATGGCTACCTCTCACATAGCTGATGCGCCATCCATATCTACGGGTATAATGAGCTTACCTCCATGCCAATCGAGTTACCTCCTCTCCCGCACACTCCGGTAGCTCCACGATCCAAGTGCAAGCTTCAAGCAAGCTCCATCCCCAAGCTCCATGCTCCAAGCTCCATTCCCGCAAGCAAGACAAGAGAAGAGAAAAGAAGAGAAGAAGAGAGGAGAAGATGGAGAACTTCTCCTCCCCCATCCCTCACCCTCACACACTCACTCCCTCACACTCTCACACTCCCTCTCTCAAGCACAAGCTCAAGCTAGCAAGAAGAAGAAGAAGAAGAAGAGGAGGAGGAGGAGGAGGAGGAGGAGGAGGAGGAGAGCCACTTTTGGCCACACACAAGAATGAGCTTCTCATTCACTTTTCAACTTTATATACAAAACCCTAAATCCCTTTTGGGCGGTCATCCCCTTATCCCCTTTTTTACATGACTGACCATGGCCTAGGCCCTTTTTCCCATTGTCCTCCTATCTTCCTAGCTTCCTTTCCACCACCCGTCTACATTTACAAATTGCATGGGTGAGAGCCTGGCACTCTTAAAATAAACCATGGTGCGCCTTGCACTTTTTTACAATAGTATAGACTTGCGCTTTTTCTCATGTGCCTTTTTCCTTGATTTAGGACTTTTTTGCACTTCTTGTGTTTCCAAATTCTTCTTGGTGCACCTTCGTCTTCTGTTTCACTTTTGCCTTGGCCTTGTCTTTTGCTTTAGATTTTCCAGCTTTTCCACCTTGTTCGTTTGAGGGTTAACAATTGTTGTCTCGATATTAACTATTCAAACAAAGTGAAAAACAATAGATATCACATGTTACTTCAGTGAGTGTAACAAACTATTTGATACCCTATCCTCTTGTAGTAAGTCCACACAATAATGCTCGATTGAAAGTAGCAAAAACATGTGCAATGTAGTTTTGCTTATGTGTGCAGAATGGAAGTGATATATTAGGATATAATATCAAATAATGCACGTAAAAGTGAGAGGTATGTGAATGTATATATGCATGTGGGATAACAATGTGATATTCTTTTCATCTTGATATTAATAGCTAAAAGTGTTTAAGATAATTTACCTCATGCGAACCCTTGACTCTTGTAATAATAAGAGGGTTGTGAAAAACGGATGGATGACCTTGCAAAATTAAGAGGGGGAGGAGAGAGAAGTTGCTAATTTAGAGAGTGTGTGTGTGTGAGAGAGAGGGGGAGATAGAGAGATGTTGTTATTTGAGAGATAGAGAGAGAGGGTGAGTGCACGAGAGGGAGAAAGTGAAAAGCTACTAATTGAGAGAGAGAGAGAGAGAGAGAGAGAGAGAAAGTGAAAAGTTGCTAAATGAAAAGCTGCAGGAGAGGGGGGTGTTTGATATGTGCACAAGAGAAGAGGAATAAGTGGAATATGTGGAACAAGAAACGGAGGTTTCCTAGAGAAGCTCGCTCAAAAAGATCGCTTCTTGCCCTTCCCCATGTGAACACATCATAGTACAATAAAGAAATAGCTACATATTCTTGTTTCAACAATTTAAGTGTTTAAGCTAACTAAAATTTTTGAATTTAAACCTTTATTAGCACATAAAAATTGATAAAATCACAAAAATTATTTCTCTTCATTCTCACAAAATTTTCACCTAATTATGAATCCTTGTTATAATTTTTTTGTAGTAAGAAGTGTGATTTTTACTTTTAAAAGTTAAATGGATTTAAAAAAATTTGGATTTTTAAAAATATTTTTATTCATATTCTAAATACTAGAAACATATATAATTTATGCCTAATTTGATATATTTTTCTTAGTTTTTTATTTGTAAAAATTTCAAACAAGGTTTAAAACTCATGTGGAAAATAGAGGATGCACAAAAATCATGTGGAATATAGAGGATGCACAAATAGGTTTCAATGCATAAATAAATGATATTCAATATGGTAAATTGATAATTTTTATTTTCATAATTGATAATAAAGAAATTTCGCAATTACTTGGTAATTCACGGGTCTCGTAATCATGTCTTTAAAGGCACACCTCCGCAATCCAATAATGGAATATCAGTCTACCAATTTGATCACTCAACAATTTCCTCCACTTCCCCCCATCCTTTTGATCTTATAGTTTATGCTCACACCATTGTACTTTGCATAATATGTGAAAACTAGGCCCTAATGGTTCTCTTAATGTATCCTTGTTACAAAGGTTAAAGGAGAGACCTAAGAAATGGTTTCTTTTCCATCAACTAATCAAAATGGATTTCCATATGTATTCTCCATTCCAAAAGGTCTCACCCCATGAGATGTAGGGCATCAGCAGACGCAAGGCACCCATTAAGAAAATCCCTACAACCTACCATTGTTCACATTAGGATCAAATGGTTAGAAAACTCTAAAGTGGGTCATACACTTTGTTAGATAATTTTATTAATAAACTAAAAAATAAATATTTTAAATATTAAAGAAATTTCATGTGATTTTCTAAAATACATTTGTGAAAATATAAAAACAATGGCATGAGGATAAGCCTCAACACTAATAAAGAAATACTCTAAGTCAATTTATTTAACTAGTAATCATTAAGATGAGAAAGAGGGAAAACCTAATAGAATAAATTATTAATTCAAAAAATTGGGTTTAAAAAATCATTTTGTGCATAAATGTTCGAGAGCCAAAAAGGAGATTGTCTTTACTATATTTGTTATTTAGTTGAAGGAATGAAAGAAATGATGTTTCTATCAAGATTTAAATTAATTAATTATTTAATTACAAAATGTGCAACAATGATTTATTTAGTTGAAGGAATGAAAGAAAGGATGTTTCTATCAAGATTTAAATAAATTAATTATTTAATTACTAAATGTGTAACAAGCAAGATAATGCTTTCAAAAGGAAGTTAAGATTTTGGATTTCTTTTGAGTTTTTGTTTAATTAAATAAAAATTAATTTTCAAAGAAGGAGATGAAAATATTTAGAAAGGAATTTAAATTGTGAGCTTATAAATTTAACAGATCTACACTTTGAAACAATCTTTCCAAAAGTCAAACAAATAAAAATCTTAGATAAACCGTCACAAAGCGATAGAAGGAAAATTATAAGGAGCTAACCCTTGCAAAATAGGGGGAACCCATAGTTCACTTAGGGTTAGAATTATAATGCCTATCTACTCACCTAGCTAAGTTCTAATGCAAAACTAAGTAGATTTACTTAGTGTGTGAATGTATGCATTGTTGGTTGGACTACTGATAAAGAGTGTGGTTAACACTTGGAAGATCAATCAAAGTAGGTAGTCTTAACGTTCAATTCCACCACTTTGGTGCAACAACTCCACTTGAATTGGCTTGAAAACCCAATTAAAAGTGGCTTGGCCTTTGTCAACTCGAAACCCAAATTCTTCTTGTGTGAACAAATCATGTGATATTATTGTGGTTGATAAGCAATGAAAAATGCAAAACTCAAAACTCGAACTCTTTGTGCATAAACAAATCATGTGATATTATTGTGGTTGAAGCTGCATCATAAGTATCATGGTCATTTAGTTGTGTGTGCATTGAAGCAAAAACAATATAAAATGCAAAACGCAACACATAAATTGCAAAAATGTAAAACAAAAATCTCAAAACTCAACTCATCTTACTTGAACAATCAATGCATCAATATTATAGATGTGCCTTGCTTGTTATGTGTTATTGATTGTGTATGCATTGAAGGACATTGAGAAAAACTCAAAATTTTCAAAACTTAAAATGCAAAACCCAAAACCCAAAACACAAAACTCAAAACTCAAACTTGTATTACTTGAACACTTTGTGTGACACTATTGTGGATTAAAACTACATCATGTTTATCATACTTGTTTGGTTGTGTAATGAAAGCAATCAACCATGGAATGAAATCTAACTGAAATTGAAAATTAACTAAGCTACAACAAAGAATTAACAATTCTATTGCACCAAGACATCTTCATCATGTATTAATGGTTGGGGATTCAAGAATACATGACGGCCATGGCTGAGTGCTTCATAGGCTAGAAAGAAGCTAACTCCAAGAAAATGGTAAAGCCCAGATTATTGAATGATCAAAAGATGTCTTGCCTTTGGCCTCTAGTCCCTTTTATTCTAACCCTCTTCCAAACTTAAGGGCTGTTCACACATGTACATATAGGCTAAAGCTAAATTTACAAAGGCTGGAATTAATCCAAGGTGCAAATATTAATGTTGTATTTTTCCTTCATGACAAACCATCCCTTCCTGAAGAAGGGTTGATTCACTAAAACTGCCATAACTTTTGATATATTGGTCCAAATATGGCGTACGAGGTGTGGAAACGAAGTATACACTCCCAAGCATCACCCCATAACATCAGAATCAAATTTTGATGAAGTCAGGACAGTTTTATTGTCTACAGAAATTTCATACAGCAAGCTGTCTCTGCACAGTCACTGCATATTGCATCATATATCATCCTGTAATAGCCAAGGAAAGTTACTGACATAAGTGGATGGTTGCCAAGAAGACTCTTCAATGGGCAAATTCTTCCACTTAATAAGATACTCAATGAGAGTACGATTTCTGAGGACTTTCTCTCTCTTTCCAATAATGCTTTCAGGTTCATATATGATCAGTCCTGCCTCATCCAATGGTGGTAACTCTTCCAATACTTGTACATCGGGCCCAACATACTTCTTCAGCTGTGAAATATGGAATACATCATGTATTCTAGTGGAGGATGGTAGCTGAAGTTTATAAGCAAGCTCTCCAATTTTGTCCAAAATCAAATATGGTCCATAAAACCTATGAGCAAGCTTGTTATTCCCACCCTTTAGTGAAGCATAATGCGTCTTGGGCACTTTGAGAAATATCCAATCTCCAACCTTGAAGTCTAAATGTCTTCTTTTCTCATCAGCATAGACCTTCATTACGTCTTGTGCTTTCCTTATTCTGTCCTTGCATTGCCTCATGAGCAACTCCATTCTTTCCAACTCTTCCTTTGCTTGTGGGTTGATGTCTTCATGAAATAAAACTGATGGAAGTTGAACTTTATACCCATAAAGTGCTTCAAACGGAGACATCCCAATGCTCATGTGATGCGTGTTATTATAGCAAAATTCAGCAAGGTGGATCCAACGATCCCATGAAGCTTGTGTGTCATGACAATAGTGCCTAAGGTACACTTCCACCCAATGATTTACTCTCTCCGTTTGCCCATCAGTCTGAGGGTGATAGGCCATGCTAGGAGTGAGGAAAGTACCCATAGAGGAGAATAGACTTTTCCAAAAGTTGCCCATAAACTTCGAATCAAGGTCTGATACTATTCTCATAGGCATACCATGTAGTTTGAACACACCTTCCATAAATTGCTCGGCGACTTGTCTTGCTGAATATTGGACTTTAGTTGGGATAAAGTGGGCTGATTTGGTCAATCTATCAACTACCACATAGATACTATTCCATCCATGACTGGTAGTAGGCAATCCCGTTATGAAATCCATGGAAATATCTGTCCATTTGCCCGTAGGTATAGGTAAAGGCTGAAGTAAGCCAGCTGGTAATAGAGTGGAATCCTTATTTTGCTGACACTCCAAGCATTGAGATACATACTCTTTAACATCTTTCCATAGACCTTTCCAATAAAAACTTTGATGAACTCTATCAAACGTCTTGAAAAGGCCCAAGTGACCAGCCATTGGCGATGAATGCATCTCTTGAAGCACCTTCAGCTTGAATTTACTGCTGGGAATCAAGTACACTTTACCTTTAAACCATAAGAGGCCATTATGCACTTTAAAATTTGGAAATTCAGCATCACACCCTTGCTGTAATTTCTGTAAAATATGGGCAGCATGCTCATCAAGCACATATTCCTCTTGAATGTCTTCAATCCACTCCTTATAGATGGTGGACACAGTAGATAGACTGCATGCCCACATTCTTGATAACGCATCAGCCACCACATTATCCTTGCCAGCCATGTATGATATTTCAAAATCATATGATTGCAAAGTAGCCAACCATCTCTTTTGCTTGGGAGAAAGATTGGGCTGCGAGAGAAAATATCTCAAGACCCTATGATCGCTTTTGACTTTGAAGTGTGTCCCATAGAGGTAGTGGTGCCATTTCTTGATTGCATGTAAAATAGCAAGCATCTCCTGCTCATAAACATGCATCTCTCTCTCTTTGTCATCAAATTTTCTGCTCTCAAATGCAATGACACCATGCTCCTGTACCAAAACTGCTCCCAAACCTCTACCACTGGCATCTGCATAAATGGTAAAAGTCTTGGAGAAATCAGGGCAAACTAGTATGGGTGCTGAAACAAGCAATTCTTTCAGCTCATTAAAGCTCTTGTCCGCGATCTCATCCCAAAAGAAGGCCTCCTTTTTCAGCCGATCGGTAAGAGGAGCTGCAATATGAGCATAGTTTTTCATAAACCGTCGGTAAAAGGATGACAAACCAAGGAACCCTCTTAATGAAGTGGCATTGGTTGGTGTAGGCCATTCTTTGACGCACTGAACCTTCTTAGGATCCACTTTGATTCCATCTTCTCCCACTATATGACCCAAGTACTCCACTTCCTTTGTCATAAAAGAGCATTTAGTGGCCTTGGCAAACAGTTTGTGTATCCTCAATATGTCAAAGACCTCTTTTACATGCTGCAAATGGTCTTCTTTATTCTTGCTATAGATCAAAATGTCATCAAAGAATACCAAAACTGTTTTAAAGAGCAATGGCTGAAGTATCTTATTCATGAGAGACTGGAATGTGGCTGGAGCATTTGACAACCCAAAAGGCATAACCATCCGTCCTGAAGGCTGTTTTGAATTCATCCCCTTCCTTCATGCGTATTTGATGATATCCCGATCTCAAGTCAATTTTTGAAAACACCTTGGCATCCTTCAATTCATCTAAGAGATCATCTATTCTAGGTATGGGATACCTATTCTTGATAGTGACCTTGTTGAGATCGCGGTAATCAATGCACATTCGAAAGGAGCCATCTTTCTTCTTCACAAGAAGGACTGGAGAAGCAAAAGGTGATTGGCTTGCCTTAATGAGACCCATTTCCAAAAGCTCTTTGACTTGGCGTTCTACCTCTTCTCTTTCCACTTTGGAGAGGCGATATGGTGGTTTGTTGATGGGCTTTGTATTGGGCAGCAAGTCAATGGGATGATCCACTTCTCTTTTGGGAGGAAGAGAGGTAGGTGGCTGGAAAATATCATCAAATTCTTTCAGCAATTTACAAAGACATGGGTCCATATTGTTGGTAGGAGAAGAGGGCTGATCCTCTTCAATCTTGGAAAGAAGAATGGTGAACATACATGCCTTTGCATTTATCTCTTTCTTAACCTTCTTGGGACTGATCATCTCCATTCTTTTCTTTTCAGCTCCATGTAGTGTTACTTGTTGTCCACACCATTTAAACTCCATTTCCATGTTGTTGAGATCCATGGTAAATCTGCCCAAAGATTTCAGCCAGTTGCAGCCAAGTATTATATCAATGGGACCCATTTCTAATGCAATTAGACTCACTGATGTAGTGCACAATGGAGAAAAGGTGATAGGTACATTTGGACAGCATTGATTGCTCATCTCAAAATTTCCATTTGCCACTTGGATTTTGAGTGACGTAGGCATTTCATGCGTATTCAATTTCAGCCCATTGAGTGACTTAGCATTAATGAAGCTATGTGTACTTCCCGTATCTATGAGTATATGAGCGGTCCTTCCCTTGATTTGACCTTTAAGGCGTAGGGTATTATCCCCTCTTGAACCACTCCATGCATCACTTGATATGGCACATAGCGATGGATGTAAATCAGTCCATGAATAATCCAAATAATGACCACCCGGGTCGAAAGGAAACCCATCCATTGGATCATAGAACTCATCATGGCCATTCTCTTCATTTTCATGCGCCTCTTCTTGAGTTGTTGTGACATCAAGCTGAGCCAAGCTTCCTTCAATAGATTCACCATCGGAATCATCCTCGATGATCATGCTAATCTTCATATTTTTGGCCTTGCATTTGGACTTATGATCGGGTGACCATTTCTCTCCACATTTGTAGCATAGACCTTTAGCATACATATCTTTGAGCTTGTCATTCGATACATGTTTGCCTTGAGTAGGGACTGAAGTTTTGGCATTTATATCAGTCCTCTTTCCATCAAATCTATTTTCAGCATTAGGTCTGAAATTACTGCTTTGTTTTGACCCAAACACAGTAGGAAAAGTGGGTATCTTGCTGTAGGTATTGCTGTAAGTATTTGATGGCTTCCCAATATGCTGAAAATCAGTTTTAGCATGCCCATAATGGCCTGATGTCCTTGAGAACTGCGTAGGCTGAAAAGAATGCCCTGTTTTTGGCTGGAAACCCTTGTATTTCTGCCCATAACGTTCAGCCAATTGAATGGCAGCTTGTAGGGATGTAGGATTCATGGCTCCAACTTCAGAAGAAAGAATAGGTTCCAAACCAAATATGTATTTATTCAACTTGGCACTATCAGAGACCCCATGAACATACATCGAGAGGTTCAAAAACTGATTTGAGTACTCTCTAACCGAGAGACCACGTTGCTCAAGAGCATACCACTTTTTCTCTAACCGCTCTTTTTCAATAGGGGAAACAAAGACTTCAATCATAGCATTTTTCAATGCATCCCAAGACAAGAAGTCATGTCCCATCCTCGCCATATATCTCCACCAAGTGTGAGCATAGCCTTCTAGATGAAGGGCTGCAAATTTTACTTTGGCATTCTCGGGCCTTGGGTAAAGAGAAAAATACATCTCTAACTTGTCAAACCACTCCTCCAACTCCGTGGGTGAAGGATTCTCTCCCTTGAAGTTTGAAATAATTATTTTCTCCTTGTACTCTCTCTCGTATTGAGGAGGTTGTCCATTAGGGTGCTGCTGCCCACTATGATTTTGTGGCCCAAAAGAATTGCCAAAAGGTCCTTGCCTAGGATATTCATTATTTCCATGCCCTTGTGCATAAGGAGTTTGATGTCCATAATGCATACCATGACTTTGTGGCTGGAAACAATGTCCTTGAGGATGAAAGTATGTGTTGCTCACATTGGGAGGTTGTCCATGCATCGGTGAATTGAAAGGTGGTTGCTGCCCATTATTTTGCTGATTCCAACCATGATTTGACATGGGACTTGGCCTATTGGCCTGCACTTGAGGAGAGAAATTATGTTGTGGCTGTCCAAAAGCATTTGGGGCTGAATTCACATGTCCATGTGGCTGCCCATAAGAGTTTGGGGTTGAATTAATATGGACTTGCTCATAGCCACCAACATTTGCTTGAGGGTAAAATTGCTTGTAGAAAGAGTTGCACCCATGGATGTCTTCATCATGTTTTGAGTTTGTTTGCACTCTTTCTTGAAGATCCTGCCCATGTGGCTGAAAGTGACCCTTTTGTTGATGGAATTGTGGCTGAAGTGAAGTGGGATGAGCAAAATCCTTAGCCTTAGATGATTCTCCAACTTCAAATTGACCTACCACCTTAGGAGTAAGTGGTTTAGGTGGTTCTTCAGCCCTATGCGGGTGTGGGATATTATGACCAGCTGTAGGCAACATTTTCTCACCAAGAAGTGCTACAAGCTTGTCAATACCCAACCTCATACCCTCGAAACCTGATTTCATAGCCTTTATGTCATTTGACAATTGTTGAAAACTGTTTGAATTCATTGAGATATGAGACGTCTCTATGGGTTGATTGGTAGGGGAGTGAGTGGAGCTTGCATCGACCTCATCGTTCTCATAATGCATTCGGTAAATGGCATCTTGAGAAGTGTCATGATGTTCACCCCTTTCCTGTTGATGTTCATCCCTTTCCTGCTGATATTCCTTCAATTCTTCATTGATAGTATCCAAAACAGGGTCTCTCTTCTTATTTCTAGCCATGGGTTGATTTCTGTCCTGAATTTCTGTAGTAGAAAAACTTGATTATCTTTACTTCTAGAGCTCCAGATTACGAGGTCTCTGGCTCTGTTCAAGGCTTGAAGAGCCCTCTATCCAATGATCTATCAAATGCAGAAAATGGATGAGTACAGAAATTTCTGTAAGGGATTTTCTGTTGCTGTCTGAAAATTCCTGCAGGCAGTGAATACCCTGTTCTAGTCAATTAATGGCTTGTACCATCAATACCCAGCATGTACCAACTTCATAACCTTGTAGGAGAGTCTCATACGTCTGCCCATACTGAAAATGACCTCAGTAACCAGTAAAATGGCTGTCTGACTCAAAGTAGACTGCAATCCTTAATGAGGGTATGTATACATACTCTGTTCCAATCTTTCAGACTGAACCATAGTGTCTTTACCATAGGATGTATACATTTTACTGTAGCCATATGTCTTCATACATTTGCCATACCATACATTTGCCAATATCACAAGAACTCACTATCCATAACTCATGCTGTAGGCTGATTTCAAATGCCTTTGAGATTTGTACTTGCACCTAAACTTGAAAATACGTGGGATCCGAGACCCGAGGGGTTTGCAAAGTTCCCTCTCGGGCCGGGTTGCGCTCCCCTTCAGGGTCCTCGTCGGTAGGGGAGGGTCACCTCACTATTGTCCTACCGACTCGCCCGGCATCCACTTTTCCTCGTGGGCAAGTACATGGCAAGTGAATTCTAGCTCTAAAAATCAGTATGATATGCATGGAATAGGAAGGAAATACAATTGCCTTTCATTTGCCCTTTTTCATGATATGCAAGATTGGAATTGAAAAGGCTGAAATGTAAATGAGAAGTGGAGAGGTATTTACCTTAGCAGCGACTCACTGCTTACAAAGTTTTTCTCACTTACCAATTGGGTAATGATTTTCTTATGATCAAGAGGCAAAATAGGCAATCAATTTCATGTCAGGGTTAGGCAATAAAAGATTGAGTAATGAAGCTCAAGAAATTACTGATTTCAGTGAATGGAAATAGATGGGTAATGCTCATTCATTATGGAAGAGTTTGAGACATTTAGAGATGGCCATTTCAGTAAATTGAAGAGGTTTAGTAAAGACAATGACTGAGATAACCTATAGGCTTCATGTAATGCATTAGGCTATGAATGAAAGCTTCATTTAATCCTCTTATTTCTCTTCAGCAATTGGAAATGAGATCAGCAACAATTGGATGTAAAGAGAAATTAAGAGTGATTAGAGTACCTCATTTAATTGATTGGAGAAGAGCATTGTTGATGGAATGACCTTCAATCCATAATGCTTGACATAGGTGAGCTGAGCTTGATAATCCAACTAAAATCAGTCCAAGAGACCTTCAATATTCAAGGATAATCCCTTCCTTGATAAGCTTCAGCTCCATTAATCCCATGAAAGCTCCATGACTCCATAAATGCTCCAAATGTGGGTTGATGAAGACCAATTACCTTCTCTACTTGAAGTAGGTTGCAATAGGTATTAGAGAGGGCTTCAATGTGTCCAAGAGATCCCGAAATTTGAGAGGGAATGCCAAAATTTAATGGCATAAAAGCTTCAGGCTGTCCATTGAACACCTAGACCTCCATTGGCTTCAATCACTTCAATGTCGGTCCAATGTTGATGGATTCTTGAGGGGGAATGGTTGAGGAAGCTTCAGAGATGCTTTGCCCACAAAAGCCCCATGAATTGCTTTAAAAATTTCAGGAATCTTTAATGCTGTCCCAAACTGTTACACATAGAGTTTGTAATCTCCATATCCAAGCTCCAACAAAGCTTCAAGCTTCAAGATCAGTCAATGTTGGTACTAGGATGTATGTAGAGGCCTCAGGGAGTATAATAGAACAAAAACCCTTTGATCTTGATGAAGAAATCTGAGAAATTTGAGTGCTGTCCAGAACTGTCATAAAACTCCATATCCAGGGTTTTGAAGAAGAGGGAACACTCCAAACTGATAAGGATCTTGAAGAAATTGGTGAGATATCTCTTGTCCAAGGTTGGAAGATCAATAGCAATGCATCAAGAAGATCATCACTCTGAATTTCTCACGCAGTATAGGAGTATGTTCAGATGGCGCAAACAGCGTGAGTGCATACTCACGTCCTGGAAATCAGCAATGATGCTAAGTAGCTACATAAGCTACTCCTCTTGAAGCTCTTGGGGCAGGGAAAGAGGTTATCCAACCCGTTCTCATGATAGAAGTGAGAAGGAGAAGATCTGATGTGGTCTTGGCCATGGATTCATGTGGGAAGCTTGAAGAAATGAGGAAAGGGAAGAAGAAACCCTTCCTTCTCAAAAGTAACCACAGTTAAAATGTCCTGTAACCATTTGTTTGTACACTTACCCCAAATTTTGGCTCAATCTTGATCACGTCCTGCTATTTTGGCTGGAGCCTTCCATTTCTTCCCTTGGTAATGCCAAGAATCACCATCTTCATCCTTGTTTGTAGCAGACCTTCACATATAACTCCGGTTTGAAATCTTCATGTCCTGTCAAGTCCTGTCACTCAAATTCCTAACTATGGTTTGCTCTCTCTAGCCTAGGAAACTGAATCTAGTACTTGAAAATGACTTCTGCAAGGATCTAAGCTACTGCTCTGATACCAATGTAATGAAAGCAATCAACCATGGAATGAAATCTAACTGAAATTGAAAATTAACTAAGCTACAACAAAGAATTAACAATTCTATTGCACCAAGACATCTTCATCATGTATTAATGGTTGGGGATTCAAGAATACATGACGGCCATGGCTGAGTGCTTCATAGGCTAGAAAGAAGCTAACTCCAAGAAAATGGTAAAGCCCAGATTATTGAATGATCAAAAGATGTCTTGCCTTTGGCCTCTAGTCCCTTTTATTCTAACCCTCTTCCAAACTTAAGGGCTGTTCACACATGTACATATAGGCTAAAGCTAAATTTACAAAGGCTGGAATTAATCCAAGGTGCAAATATTAATGTTGTATTTTTCCTTCATGACAGGTTGTATGTGTGTTAAAGGAAAGAAATTGATCAAAATTTAAAAAAATGTAAAACCCAATATGTAAGAATCAAATGAACCGCCATTATTTAGATTGTTTGTTTGATTATTACTTGTTGCTATATGTTGGGTCTCTCATTATTTGCTTTGATCTTAGTTGGCAACCCTCTTATTGTACTCTTGCATGTAACACTTCACTTTCATATGTAGAGTTCACTCACGCTCACCATACACTCACTCTTGCACTCACCATCCACTCACACTTGCATTCACCTTCTACACTCGCACTCACCTTCCTCACTCACACTCACCTTCCACTCACACTCACACCATTACTCACACTCGCACTCACTATTCACACCTTGTACTCACACTTGCACCTACCACTCGTATGCACCTTCAGCTCACACTCCCAATATCCACGCACTCTTGCACCCATCATCCACTCTCATACTAGTGACTCGCACTAGGACTTTCACACTAGCACTCTCACACTAGTACTCTTGTACTACCACCCTCGCACTAACACTCTTGGACTAGGACTCTTGCATTAGTAATCTTGCACACACCACATCCACTTGCATATGTACATTTTTAAATACTACAACACACACCTACCACTTCCATACACTTACTTTCACCTTCTCCTTCACTTCTATATATAGACCCCCACACACTCTACTTCCACATGTACCCAACTCTATACATACACCTTGACATCCTTGCACACTACTAGGAATTTGCCATTGCACTTTTGCAACTTCTACATATTATACATTTTGAAATTGCACTTTTTGACCTAAGTGAGTGTGTCAAATGCTTTTTCTTAGGTGTCACAAGAACCTATATAGGAAAGCATCCATATTTTTATTCCAACTGCATTTAGGAGTCTAATCATTGCATTTCATAAGACCCAAGTTGACACTGTGGCATCTCGATTACTATGATACTTTGTGGGTATACTTGTGCATGTGTGTATTTATTTTTGAAAGGAAAAAAACATGATTTTGCACAAATCATATTGTATGTTTTGGAATCAAAGTGGTGAAAGAAACATTAAAGTGCCTTAATTAATCCATGAGAAGATTGTACCAACCAAGATAAAGAAACCTAAGAAACACTTTATTGCATCACAAAGAACCAAAACCATAGGCAAACCTAGATTTCAAGGCCTAGGCTAGAGCTCAAGATTTATCTTGTTGTATGTTCTTGTGAAATGGCAAGGTGATTCCTACTCCCCCCAAGAATTGGAACCCTAGTATTAAACCAATCACACTACAACATCAACCTCTAAATTCACTCCAGTTTATGGGTTCAATCCTCAAGATGACCCCTCTCACAAATCTTATTGATCAAGTAATAGACCTACTGAGAAGCTTTAGACCACAAGCCTAGCACAATGGATCACGCAACATTTCTAGCCTCTCTTCCAAGAGATGTCTGAGAATCGCCTACCAAAGAGTTTTGTGCTTTGACTATGCTAGTCTCAAGTGTGGAGCTAGAAATGACACTCTAGGCTCTTAAGGACCAAGAGACTAGTACCTTTAGTAACATCCTTCATTGGATGAGATCAAGGAACATGCTATTGAATGCATGAATGTTAAGATCACCCATTGACACTCTAATGAACCTTGTCCAATGCAAGATCTTTGATCACATTGATCTGCTCATTGTAGGAGCTCATATGGCCCAAACGTTGTTGACTAGGATGGGAAATATGCTTGCCCAATGAGACCAAGACAAAGTAGCCTTGGTGGGTAAAAAACTTGACAAGCATCACATAAGAGATTACCCACACAAGCTTAATGAATATTTTGAGTGCATGGGTGGGGCTAATAACCTCACCAAGAAAGAAGAAGAAAATACAATCCTCATTGACTACAAATCCGCACAAACCATGATACTAGGGAAAGGCCAAGGGCGAGGTATGGTGCCATCTCAAGAAACTATTGCATGTTGGGTATGCGACCAATGATACTAGGGAAAGGCCAAGGGCGAGGTATGGTGCCATCTCAAAAACTATTACATGTTGGGTATGCGACCGATTTGGGCACATATCATAAATATGAGAAATCTAAGGAGAATAAAGCTAATCAAGAATGCCATCCAAAATGGAAATCTAGCATTAATAAGGCCATGGTGCCTTTAGTATCCTTGTGTCTTTTCACAATAGAACAACTAAAAGTTAAAGGGTAAATTTTCCATTTTACTCTTCAACTTTTGCTTAACCATGAAGTTGTGTCACTAGAGGTTTAGAAAACCTTGAAGGAGTGAACATTCAAGTGGAAACATACCTAGATCTTCACTGTAAATTGCAAATGGTAAGTAAAATAGAAGCTTGGATTATAGAGGTACAAGTAGAAATACTAGCCATGAGAGTTATCAATGACTTAGGAAGGCACCATGAAGCTAGCACTACTTCCTTTTCCTTTCTTGTTGGTCTCCAAACTTGATGGAACTACTAAAGGATTTGAAGGACCTCAACAACCATTGAAAACTCATGTGGACTCGAATCAACAAGAGACAACAAGAGACAAAGGAAGTCCCTATTTGTGAGAGAGTCAAGCTCATCACTAGCATCTTATCCCCGACATGACAACTATGTTACTTAGCTATCACTAGCAGGTGTGTGTTTCTAAATAAGTCGAGCAATTAGGTTGACTAGACTTAGTTGACAATAGTTGAGATGTATGACCTAGGTCAATTTACAAATGTAATTGTACATAGTTACGTGTTATAAAATGGTTGTAGAATAATCAAGAAGAGGAGAGCATGTAGTTCTTACCTCTGATTGCTCCATCTTTGTCTTCCTCTCCTGAAGTTTTCTAATTGTATCAAAGCCAGTTTAAACCTTGGTTCTCTTGACTGGCATTTTTCTAGAGATTAGAAAGAGGAATATAGAAGCATTTGTTGAGTGTGGAAATGATTGGTTTTTGGGCTGATTTTTTGTTGTTTTTGTTACTGAATGGTTGTTTTTGGTGGTTGATTGTTTGAGTTTGAAGATGTTTTGAAGTGTTTGGAGTGGTTTGAGTATGTTTGAAAGGGTTTATGTTGGTTTTTGATGAAATATGTTGTTCTGAAGAGTTCTGTAATTCTCTCTATATGGTTCTGTAAGGCCTGATTTTCTTATGTTTTGTTCTGTTTTGTTTCTGTTTTGGTAGTAGAGATGGTTGAATGGATGTTTTGAGAGATGATTGAAATGTGTGAAAAGGTTTATGAGAGATTGAATTGGTTTTGTTATGATTTTTATGGGTTTTGTTGATCTTCTGTAAAGTTCTGTAGCTTATGTGCTTCTGTAGCTCTGTAGTTCTGTTGCTCTGTTGCTCTGTGGTTCTATTCTGTTTGTTTCTGTTGAGTGTTATGTTGGATGTATGGATATTTTGGGAAGTGTTCTTGTCTTAGGAAAAGGATGAATGGAAGCTTTATTCAAGTCAAAAGAAGTGAAGAAGTAGCTGGTGAAGATTTACAGAAGGTTACAGAAGACAGTGACAGAAGACAGATCTCACAGGACACTATGAAGTCTCTAATGACCTTTCACATTTGACATACCTTTTGGGAGGTATATCCACGACCTAATGAGGATTATTGTGAGTGATTATTGAGTGATTCTAGTGAGGATATGATGTAGTATTGAGAGTATACTATTGTGAGAGAGATCATATGCAAGAGATAGTCAATTCTATGTGAAACATTGTATCTTTCTATGAGGGAGAAGACTATGAAGACAATGAAGATGAATACTATGTGATTTCTTTCCATCAAAAGTTGTGTTCTCTTTGTCTATTAATGAAGAATATGAAGAATATGATCAAGTTTGTTAAAGATAAATCCGTGGGAGATATCTACTATAATGCTGCGTGAAGAATTGTTGTTTTTTTATTTTGATGATTAAAGGAATGAAATAAAATCTTGTTGATGTTACAAGATAGATTTTCTTGCAAGAGAATTCCCCTTTCCTTGGTGTTCCTCTTGGGGCTCCATGTTTTTGGTCCGCAGCTGGGGAAACTTGCCATCAACAAGCACCAGAAGAGGCTAAAAATGAAGGAAATGGCATTGCCAAGAAGAGAAGAATTCAATGGATGTTTGTAAAGTTCCTTCTTCCGCTGAAGAGTTGGAATTTCTCATCATCAAAGCCACTTTCCATAAGAAGTTCATCCCACAATGGCGGAAACACATCACCATCATTATGCATGCTCTATGTGGTGGACTGTTTCCTCTTCCTATTGAAGCAGCAAAAACTTGCATCTTGGTGGCAAACTGTTTGGGAACAAACTGAAGAGCATAAACAGAGAGAATGACCATCCATGGAAGATTTGGCATTCATTGAGAAGTTTCCAGACATCATCAAGTGGAAGATTGTGAAGAAGCTTTAGGAGTCTTGGTCTCTGGAGGTTCACAAAGACAAGAAGGAAAAGAGTTGGAATTTGTTCGTAGATGCTCAACAGCAAGATACGTGGGATGCTTGGTGGACTGATAATCTTCTGTTTGTTCAATTAGCAACCCATTGGAAGTTGGTAGACAGAGTGTTCTTTACAACATACACTATTGAAACCATCAGAAGCTGGCATTACTATGATGATGACACCACCACAATGCTTAGACGTATGCATTTTGATACCTTCAGAACCGAATACCTTCCTCTATGCAGTGGCATGAAAGCTGAATTCAGAGATGTTGAAAAGAAGGAAGTAGAGGAGATGTTGGCAAGAGAGTCTTCCAGAGACTGAAGCCTTCTGTTATCCCTCTGTGGAGCACTAACAACATAGTGGAGCCAACCCCCTGATGAATCACGCAATAAAGAGGCAAGCGTTAGAACGAGTCCAAAGGTACGTGAGAAGAGAGAGAAAAAATAAAAGCCGAGAACGAGCTAGCAGGAGAAGCTGCCTTTGACGCCCTTGCAGAACTCTTTACAGAATTCCCAATGGCACATCAAGCCCTTCCTCCTCCTGCTAGAGGTCCACTTCCAAGCCAGATCCGTCCTGGAAATATTGATGACAGGCCAGCGAATGTAGTCCCATTGCCAGTTTTTAAGGGAGAGTACAATGAAGACCCCGATCTTCATGTAGCAGAGTTTATGGTAGCATGTGTGGCTAACAATGCCAGAACCCCTGAGCATTGGTTAGCAATATTCCTCGCCACTTTCAAGGGCATGGCATTTTAGTCGTATGAGAGACAAGCAGCAGGAACTTTTGGCACATGGGACGACCTAAAGTTGGCCTTCCTCACTAAATTCAGGCGTGAAGGTTTTGAAGAGCGGATGCGAGAGAAATTTATGAATTTAAGTCGGTCCTTTGGAGAAAGAGTAGAAGCTTATGTCTCACGAATGGAATCCATCCTGAAGAGATGGACTAACCATAATCTCGATAATGGCATTCAGAAGGGAGTGTTTCTCAAAGGATTACAACCAGAAGTCCGTAAGTTTGTGGAGCTGCAAAGACCAGCCACACTGCAAGCTACAACAGAAGGTGCAAGACTGTACGATGAAGTGGAAGCTAGATTAGCGATGAATCTAGGAAGAGGAGTCCTACCTCCTCTGATGCCAGGAATGATATACCCACCAAATGCAATCCCAGGGACTGTCCCCTACCCCTACCAACAGATGCCCCCAGTATCACAGTACAGTGCGCCAAATCCACAGTGGCGACAATCAATGCCTCAAATAATGGTTCAACCACAACAACAATGGTCCCAACCAATTTCCCCAATGCCAAATCAGCAGCAACAGTGGAACCCTACCAACTGGAGCCAACAGCCACAACAGTTCAAACAGGAGCTCTGAATCAGAATCAGAACAGAGACCCCTCTGCACCAGCCCAACCTGTTTATGCAGTGATTACAGAGACTCCTCAAAACCCTACTGTCAGTGCCTCAGGAGGAGAAAGCTTGAAGGATTATTTATCCAACTCAGTTGCAAATATCAAAAAGGAGTTGTTGGATGTGATTACAGAGCAGCTACAGACGCTGAAAGTGAATACCGCTAGCATATCCAACATTGCAGGAGCAGGAAGAGATGTGATGCGGTCAAATACTTGGTGTGGTAAGTGTCATCAAGCAGGCCATTTAGCCACTGAATGTACGCAAAAACCAACCATTCCTGGAGCTTTCTGTTCCTACTGTTTGCGAAAGAACCATACAGAGGATATTTGCTCTCTGAAGGAGATGCATGATAGGAGAAGGAAGGAAGAAGATGCAAGATTCAACTTGCTGGAATCCAAAATGACAACACAGGATATTGGACCAAAGCCTAGGGAGTTTGGTCCTAATTTCAGACCCAGAAGATTTCCATCCCAAAGTTACAGAGGAAGACAGTCTGGCAGTGGTCAGAGATCAGAAGTGGAGTATTACAGATGCAGAGAAAAGGGACACGTTTCACCAAATTGTCCAAATCCCAGAAGGTTAGTGGATTACAAGCCCTTATGTAGTCGATGCAAAGGAGAAGGCCACACTGCAAAAGACTGTCCAAGCCTAGTCCCAGTGAAAAACAGTGCTACTGATACTCCGTCCAAGGCCCAAGAGCCTACCTCCAATTTAGTGGAATTGGAAGTTGCTGCCATCACGCGTGCAAAGAAGAAGGAACCACTTGTCCAGAAAGAAAATAATCCTCCTGCTAGAACAGTGAAGTTCAATCTTCCAACAGAAGAATAGAACATAACAAAGCCTGACAGTACCGTACAGAGCACTACAGTGCCACAGAGAGTCACAGAGACAGTTCCAGAGACAGGACCAGAGGTCCAGGAGATAGAAGAGGAGGAAGTGCCACAAGTGGCAGAAGAAGTCCCCATGATGCCCCTGTTGGAAGAAAAAAGGAAAATGAAAATGGGTGTCTCCCCATTCCCTAACCGGTTAGAGAAGCCAGTGCATCCTATTAAGGAATACGATCTGGTCAGAGATCTAGATACCTTTAAGCCAACACCATCGCAAGTCCACTCCTTATTACCCTAGAGCCAATGGCCAAATCGAAGTCACCAATCGCATCCTCTGCTCAATCCTGACAAGAACAATTGCCGCACATCGTCGTAATTGGGATGATCGACTTACAGAGGCCCTCTAGGCGTACAGAACCTCCCATAAAGCAGCAACAGGACAGACACCCTTCCAGCTGGTGTATGGTACACAAGCTATTTTCCCTGTTAAACTGGAATTGCCCTCTTTGCGAGTGGCTATCAAAGAGCGTTTGGGGGACGATGATTCACTGCAACGCCGTCTCCTACACTTGGAATGTTTGGACGAAACTCGCAGGATGGCTCTACAGTGCATGGAAGCCACGCAAGCTCGACGTAAGGCATACCATGACAGCTTCATCAAGCACAAGGAGTTCAAAGAAGGTGATTTGGTCCTAGCCTATGATTCACGATTTGGCAAGTTTCTTGGCAAGCTCCAACAGCGGTGGATGGGCCCATATAAGGTACTTGCTATCAATCCTAATGGCTCTGTCCAAGTGCAGACCGTTGATGCCTCTGATGATCCCTTCCTGATCAATGGATATCACACCTGAAGAAGTACTTCCCTCCTTGGGGATCTTAACAATCACGGTCACCTGATCCTTTCCCCTGTTGGCGTGGCACTGTCACTCTTATGATGCTACTTTTGATAGCCGTTCTTCAGCCACTCCTGATGAGGTGGACGCAACCCTCTGTCCCTTCAGCCCAACCTCCCGCCCCTGATCTCTTATCCTCTATTTTCCACCAGCGGCAGTGGCGAGGTGGGTTCTGACAAATGGTATTTCCACCATTCACTTACTTAATTCGAAAAAAAAAATACATATCGGTCATGGAAGAAAAGGACTTCGATCCCTGTCATGCCGACCTATTCTTCGAGAAAAGGTGGAGACACCCTTGGGCATAGGAGAGAAAAAAATAAATAAATAAATAACAACAACAAAACATAAACAAAAGAAAAAAAAAGAAAAAAAAAAGAAAAAAAAACAAGAAAAGAAGAAAAAAACTGTTATGGGAGAAAATGAAAAAATTCCCTGTCATAGCAGGCCTCGTTCCAAGAAAAGGTGGTCAACACCCTTGGGCGGGAAGCTGGCTGTGGAAAAGGTGGTAACACCCAGCAGTCCAGAAAGTCGATTCATCAGTTGACATCCCCAGGATCCAGTTTCGAAGCTGCCTCCCTTGGTACGCTATGTCCTGTGCCTTTCTGTAGAGCGTTTGACAGTCCTCTAGCAGACGCCATGTTCCTATCTCACCCCACGTTCGATCTGATGGCTACCTCCCTGGGTATGCCTCTTCAACAACTGACGACGCGATCTTCATCGACTAAAAATCAAGTGACGTGAGCTTTCATCCTAACCGGATAGGGAAGTGAGTATGGTTGCCCTCTGTAATTATCAATAGAGAGTGAGACAGAGGGTGGGGCGAGTGACCAATCTTTTCCCTTCAAATCAACTGAGAGGTGAGAAGTGTGAATGAAGTGTTGCACGCACGGGATGGGCCTCTCAATGCACAAAGCACGATTTGTTCTTATGCACTGCACCATAAGGCTCCCTGGCCTTCCTTCTTGCACTGTATGCCGGCACAGGAGGGTGGGATGCACAGTTGCACCATCCATTGCGCACAAGGCATACAACCTTTGCACAAGTGACCGTGAGGATTACATCAATGAGTTTCAGGAAAGGGCTGCCTTCTGTATCTATCAACAAAGCGTGAGACAGAGGGTGAGCTGAATGTGACTGGAGTTTCTTCAATCAATTACCGAGAGGTGAGATTGAGGGACGTTACGACCTTTGGCGCAAGGTATGTTCTCTTTTTCCTATGCACCTACGGGGTGGGTCTCTGCTGTCCTCACAGGACACGTCACCCTGTTCTGTACACGGTACTGTAAGGCTCCCTTGCCTTCCTCCTTGCACCTATGCCAGACGGGTTTGATGCACTGATGCGCCATCAACTGTGCACCCTGGCGTACTCCTTTGTACCATTCCTTTGTCAATTCCTAAATCGGGTGTGAGATATGGGTTTCAATCATTATTCATCGAGTGTTGTCCGTAATGGGGCGAGTGACTGTTCTCTCATCCCATCTGAGTGCTGTAAGCTGAGTGACTCTCCTTCATCAGCGACACCGACTCGATGCGATTCATCCACCAGCTACCTCCCTGGGTGCTACTGCGTAGTCCCTGCCACGAAGGACGTGTGCTGTGAAGATACCTTGGTACCTCCTGCAGCCGACAACGACACAGGACGTGCCATCGACAGTCCACCTTGATTCTCGACAACATGGGCCAAGTTTTTCTAACCCTCTACCTTCTGTTGTTAGTGACCGTCATGTTTTAAGTGTGGGGACGTTAGCGGTTGGTCTGTTGTGTGGTATTAGGTCCTTGTTGCTCGGTCAACCCTCTCCGTTAAGGTTTTAAGTGTGGGGACGCGTCCCTGCGCGTCTACATTGCATACCGTTCTGCATATACCTCACTTTGATCATGCATGTATGCCATGACTTTCTTTTACACTCCTGGGTCCCTTCCCCACCCAACCGTCCCCTGTCACCCCTCCCTTGGGGATGTTCCTCCTCCATTTCTCTTTTTCCTTTATTTTGATGTGTTTTTAAGTGAACGCACCCTACATTCAGCGGAATTCCCAAATTCAAATCTAAACTTATAGCCCTGTTCATCCCTTCAAATTGACCACTTTTCCTTTTTACCCATCCTTGTTCTGATGCACGGTTTTTGAGTTATTAATTTTTTAGGGATTTTGCGAAAATTAGACCGTTTTCCATGTGAACGTGTCTTGCTTGCTTCGGAATAGTGATCTGATGTCATAGCCCTAACCACACTTTCCCCCTGACAGTTTTCCTTTTTACTCCGTATCTTTCCGATGCACGATTTGTCCAATATTAATTTTTGCGGTTTTTCGGGACCTTTTCGTGCGCTTTTTGACCTGCCCTGTTTGCCTCAGAATTCTAGTTTGACTTGACAGTCCTGTCCAACTCCTAACTTTTTTCTTTTTTCTCCCCCTTATTTAGATTTTCGGATTTTTAATTATTAATTTTTAAATGTGTTTTTGAGTGTCTTTTTGGTGTTTTTTGCATGTGAACGCCTCCGAACCCTATCGAAACTGCATTTTACCATGACAAGCCTGTGAAACTCTATCCCCCACACATTTTGCATTTTTACTGCACTTCGTTCCGGTGCACGGATCATTCCGTATTAATTTTCGAATCCCTTTTCGGGTCTATTTTTTTAGTTTTTCCCATGTGAACGCATCTTATATCAGTCAAAACTGTGTTTTAATATGATAGGGTTGTCGGGCACGTTCTTCTACACATTTTTCCTTTTTCCCGCACTTCGTTCCGATGCACGGATCTTTTGATATTAATTTTCGTTTGCATTTTTGGACCCGTTTTTGGTGTTTTTTGCATGTGAACGCCCTGTCTTCCCCCGGAACCCTCGTTGCACTTTTTCCATGTCTTTCCCCTGCCGTCTTGCACAATTTTCATTTTTCTGCCATTTCGTTTCGACGATTGGATTGTGAGATATTAATTTTTCATTGTTTTGACGTGTCTTGCGCGACTCGTCCCGCGCGTGAACGCGCCCGTTTTTGATTTTACGCGTCTCAACACGCCCCAGTCGCGTACGCGTACCCTGTGCCGACATCCCGACGCCTCGCCGATCCCGCCACGGCAAAATTTTTTTACCCCGCCCCGCGCACACGCCCCTTCTGACCCTCCACCTTCTGTTCCTCCTATTCCTTCTGTTTTCTCCGTGGATTCCCTTCATACCTTTTTGTTGAATTCTCCATCTTTGCCATCTTCCTTATCCCTCCATTTGCCTTCCTTTTATGATTTATCTTATCCTCCTTTACAATGTTCTCCTCTTATTCCATTGCCCCCTTCATCTGATTATATCAATCTTCCTCCCCAGTCAGCGCTGGATACTCCAAGATATGACAGTGACATACTCCGTCGAAGACAATGGATGCTACATGATTGTGTGACAGGACCTGGCCTTTCATTCCAGGGTCTTGGGATACATTTGCAGCATGTTCGAACTCTTATCTTCATTTTGCCAAAGTGCATGCTACTTCTGAGGATACCACTGTTCGCCTTACAACTCATTTTTGTTGGTATCTTGCTTTCATGCATCAGCAGTCAAAGCTGAATACTCGAAAGAGTATCCCTCAGTTGCTCATCAATCCAAATGTAGACGTGATTGTTGCTCAGATGGATGTTCTGTACTACTTTGCACAGGCCTTCCCTACCAAGTTCCTCATCTTACTGGAAAGGATGTGTTGCTTACAGTTCCTCCAGAATGTGCCTCAGCATTTTGTTGATGAGAGTAAAGCTTTGGAGCGTTTAAAGCTTAGTATGCAGTTTAAGAAGAAATACCTTCATCCTACTTAGCAATGGAGCTTTTTCCTCATTGTATCATTCCTCCTTTATTAATGGAAATTTTCTTTTTGTTCTCCAATTTTTGGGGATCCATGCCATTCAGACTATATTTGTATATGGGTATTTTTTGTATTGGGTGATGTTTTTTTCAATTGTGTGGAGCTGGTGAAGATGAAGTTGTGAAGATTGATGCAGTTGGTTTTATCACATGGTTGCAGTTGTTGCAGATTTGAATGAAGAACTCTTATATCCTTTAATAGTTTGAGTTATTTTGGTTTTATAATATTGGAATGGTTTTTTTTTGTGTTATTGGTTTTCCTTTCATATGTGTTTCAGATCCAGGTTATGAAGCTGATATGTTGGGGTTGTGATCAAAGTGGGTGATTTATGCTGAATTGAAGATTCTTTTTAGCAGATCATAGAGCTTTTATTCTTCCATTTTCTTAGGTCGTGAGGACGCTTTCTTATTAAGTGTGGGGATATGTTGAGTGTGGAAATGATTCGTTTTTGGGCTGTTTTTTGTTGTTTTTGTTACTGAATGGTTGTTTTTGGTGGTTGATTGTTTGAGTTTGAAGATGTTTTGAAGTGTTTGGAGTGGTTTGAGTATGTTTGAAAGGGTTTATGTTGGTTTTTGATGAAATATGTTGTTCTGAAGAGTTCTGTAATTCTCTCTGTATGGTTCTGTAAGGCCTAATTTTCTTCTGTTTTGTTCTATTTTGTTTCTGTTTTGGTAGTAGAGATGGTTGAATGGGTGTTTTGAGAGATGATTGAAATGTGTGAAAAGGTTTATGAGAGATTGAATTGGTTTTGTTATGATTTTTATGGGTTTTGTTGATCTTCTGTAAAGTTCTGTAGCTTCTGTGCTTCTGTAGCTCTGTTGCTCTGTGGTTCTGTTTTGTTTGTTTCTGTTGAGTGTTATGTTGGATGTATGGATGTTTTGGGAAGTGTTCTTGTCTTAGGAAAAGGATGAATGGAAGCTCTATTCAAGTCAAAAGAAGTGAAGAAGTAGCTGATGAAGATTTACAGAAGGTTACAGAAGACAGTGACAGAAGACAGATCTCACAGGACACTATGAAGTCTCTGGTGACCTTTCACATCTGACATACCTTTTGGGAGGTGTATCCACGACCTAATGAGTATTATTGTGAATGATTATTGAGTGATTGTAGTGAGGATATGATGTAGTATTGAGAGTATACTATTGTGAGAGAGATCATATGCAAGAGATAGTCAATTCTATGTGAAACATTGTATCTTTCTATGAGGGAGAAGACTATGAAGACAATGAAGATGAATACTCTGTGATTTCTTTCCATCAAAAATTGTGTTCTCTTTGTCTATTAATGAAGAATATGAAGAATATGAAGAATATGATCAAGTTTGTTAAAGATAAATCCGTGGGAGATATCTACTATGATGCTGCATGAAGAATTGTTGTTTTTTTGTTTTGATGATTAAAGGAATGAAATAAAATATTGTCGATGTTACAAGATAGATTTTCTTGCAAGAGAATTCCCTTTTCCTTGGTGTTCCTCTTGGACCTCCAGCATTGTTGAGTGCTTCTAAACTGAGACACAACAGCAAAGCAAATGCCAGCATGGAGTCTATTGAAACTGAGTTGAGACATGATCATAGCAACAACGTTAGCATGTGGATCTATAGTGATTGCACTTGGTTCAACCTAGACTACTGAAAATGATTTATTACTCTAGCTCATTGTCTGGAAATGGTTTTACTTCTTCTCAATCCTGAGCATAATTGGAAGGCATCAAATGTATTGTATGAGCATCAAATGTATTGTATGAGACTAGAAGTCAACATGGAAAGAACACAATAGCAGGAGTAGATCATGCCAGCATTGTGCATGTTCTCTTGCTACTCACCTCCAAGACATGCCACTTTGTGTTGTACTTGCATTTTATCCACTTGAGAAAGTCATGCTTTCTAGCTTTGGCTATTATTAGAGTTGTGAGGCAAAGCTCAAGGACTCGATGCTTGAGTGCAAGGCCATCGGGATGTTTATGCATCATCATACATGATGATCTCTAATGGAAGCAACCATGATGATGGTAATGATGTGCTTTAGAAAAAGGGTTGCAATGTCTAAGAAGATTGAAGTCAAATCAAAAGGAAATCTCTGAATCTATGCCGATTTTGGTTATTGGCCCAAAATGTCTCTAGTTTAGCCTCTTGTTCAGCAAATGTATGCCTAGTGAAATCAACAATTTTGGGGTAAAGTACTAATGGTCATGTCACCGATCCTATGTGACAAAATATTAATGTATCTAAACAAGCAATTGGGTGAACTCTAATTACCTATTCCTTGCATGTAACAAACTATGTGTAGTTAGATAAGTTGGAATCTTTACAATTCTTGGACTAAACATTTTTGTGGAGCTTAGGGTGCTAGTTATTGATGTTGGTATGGTGCTAAATGATCAATGATAGGCCCATGGATGTCCAAGAGTATTGTATGCTCAAGCTTGATTTATGTGAGGCTAGTTTGACTAGCTATAGTCTAACTAGAGGTTGGAAAGAGTACATAAATGTCTATTGAGGTTCAATGAGTGTGGCACATGTCTATGATATCATTGAGTTGATTGTTGATGTTATGTCACAAATTGCTTGTCTATGAAATGACAGCTTGTTTGTAGAATGGTTATGCAATAAATAATGTCTACAATGGTATGATATCATTCCTGGATATCATATTAGATGTCCAGAGATGCAAAGCAAGCTATTAAGCTAATATACTACTAGAGAAGCAGAGATACTAGTGCAATCACTCAGAATCTGAACTATCTTAGTTGAGAGAAAGCATATTATGTTATGCATTTGAGATTCTTAGATATCCTTGATGTACTGATGGCTGCTTGATGACTGAACTGAGGTGAATTGGACTAAGTACAAAATGTATGAGTATTGCTTGAGTGTTATGCAAGCATTGACTCATTAAAAGACTATCAATTGTATGTAGGGAGTCAAACTTTAATACTTAGAATACTACAGTGAGTACATAGAGCTATGACCATGGCAAATGCTAAGAGTGGTGACAACATTACACAGGTAGTGGGTAAGAAGTTGGACAAAAATAATTATGCTATTTGGAAATTTTGAATGGAGAATTTTCTCATTGGAAAAGGCTACTACTAGGATTTAGTCAGAGGAGTGGAAGCTGAGCCTAAGCTTCCTTAAAAGAATGCAACAGTGAATTAGCTTAGGGCACATCATGCATGGATGGAAAGAGCCCAAAGAGCATTGCATTGGCTGTCTTGATGTATCTTTGATGCAATGGTCATGCAAATAATGAATTGCAAGTCACCAAAGGATGCTTGGAATATTTTAATGAGATATTATGGCACAACCACTGGTGCACACAAAATCTAGTTAAATTAGAAGTTTAACAAAATGGATAGGAAAGTATTGTCCATATAGGATTATGTGACCAAGATAAAGACCATTGCAAATCAATTAGCTCTAGTGGGAGTTGATGCAGATGATGAATATTTGGTGGCTATGACCTTGAATGGTCTGGGACATGAATATAAATCTTTTGACACCTCTATCTCAGTCCAATCTAGGATGCTAGATTTTAATGAGCATGTTCCATTGCTCACATGTGAAGCGGTCAAATTGGGATTAGCTAGTGGGTTGAGCAGTTCAAAAGGCAGGGATACAGTATTCTATTCAAATCAAAGAGGATGTGGTAGCCATGGAAGAGGGTTCACTTGTGGTAGAGGACCTCGACATAATGCATCTCAGAATGGTAATATCCAGTAGGGAAAAAATGCTAGAGGTGGTGATTACTTCTGAGGAAGGGGGAGATCCAACTTTAGAGGTTGAGGATCATGGCAGTCATCACAAACAATACATGTCTAAACCTTTTGAATATCATTCAGATTCTATCTTGCTTTTAAGAATCAAACTATGTCTAAACTATAATTTGGCTTACAACTAGTTGATTGACAATCTTCCTTTTGTTATTTTCACATGTGCTTGGCTTCTTCCAAGATAAATAATAGATAGGCACTCCAAAAACAAGGTGCAACATCTCCAATATTTAGTCCAATCTTGCCTTTTATTTTAATGCTCTATGAATCCTCGTACATCCCTTGGAATTTATATGGAAATATCTTCCTCCTATGCCCATGCTATTCTACTTGTTGCTATCTCACACTTATCCATTGTCCATGCTATTCTACTTGTTGCTTGATTGCCTCTTCCTCCTATGCCCATGCTATTCTACTTGTTGCTTGATTGCCTCTTCCTCCTATGCCCATGCTATTCTACTTGTTGCTATCTCACACTTATCCATTGTCACATAAACACACTAGCCAATGGCTAGAGTTGCCAATATTTTTTCTTCTAATTGGTAGAGGGATATCTAACTCCAATAGTCATATTCTCATCCTTGAAATGTATATACTTTGATCTAGGTCATTTGATTAGGGAGCAGTAAACACTTGACATTCCACAAGTACATTATTTATTCCTCTTAGGTTGCAACTAGAGAAGGGCTTGATATCTAGCTCAAAGTGTCCTTTCAATCATTCTTTGGTTAGATTGCCCCCCGTATAATTTTCCTCCATAAGATCAAGTTGATGGAATAAGAGAAGTCTTCTTTAATATAAGTAGACACATGCATCATCCAAACTAACATTTAGCTTATTTCTCCTCCTAGTCAACTTGCATGCTTTAGTGCAAGGTTCATGGATGATATATCGCATCATCCACTCATATTAAAGAAATGACCAATAAGTTTGTGTGCACATGTTTCCTTGAATAAATCCAACCTCAATATAACTGCCACTCTAGCTAGCTCTCTCTTGTGAAGCCAAGTTCTTATTGTCTATCTACCTTAATTATTTGGTTCTACCTATAAGTAGCATTATGTAGCAAGTTGAATCTTTTATTTTTTAAACAAATAATGATTTTTTCCCTATCCTTCCATCATACTTTTATACTCTGAACATATGGTGATTGTCTACTTTGATTATCTATAACTTCAAACTTGCTTGCTCCTCTACTTTTAGTATTTTACCCGCAGCATAGCATATTGGTAGTATTCATTATCCTACTTCAATAGATTCTCCTTGTTAAAGAGTTGAGCTGCCAATCAGTTATGCACGGTTTGACTTAGTAGGCCACTTTTCTTTATGTTGTAACTTATCTATAGTTTGTGTACGTTGTATTGTGTGAGAAAGAAGAAGAAAAAACTAGCAAGTAAATATTTGGCCTCCATCTCTCTTCTTGTGTTCTTGAGTAATCTTTCTCTTGTGTACATGGTGTGTATTTGGCATAGTAGCTCAAGCAACTTCCCCACCACATGATTTGTGATATGCTATCAAAGCGGTGCCACTGAGAGAGGCTTGTTTTGAAGGCTAAAGTGAAGGAGAAGAAGCAAGGTTTGGAGCAACCAAGCAATGAATAAAAATCTCTTCTATTCTTCCACCCTTTCTCTTGAATACTGCATGTGGAGGCACCAAAAGTAGTGCAGAGCAAAAATCTCAAATTGCTGTGAGATTTTTTGTGTAAGCAAAGTACTATATATTCTGCAAATAAGTCCTTCTAGGCTTTTCACTGCTTTTTTAGCCATCTAAGGCCGTTTTGGGGGGAATATAAAAAATGTAGAAACATCACATGCAACTTGGACAATCTTTGAGGATATGTTTTCAATAAATACAAAGGCACAGAAGATTCAACTCAAGCAGGAGTTAAACACTTTGAAAAAAGGGAAGATGTCTATAAATGAGTATGCTTTGAAAGTGAGAAGCATTGCAGATGCCTTAGTAGCTATTGATGTAATGCCTAATGATGATGATTTGGTTTCATTTACTTTGGGTGGCCTCAATAATGAGAAGGCCTAGAAATCATTTATCACTTTTGTATATGTACAGAAGCCATTTCCATTTTTTGATGAGTTGGTCTCTCTCATGATCACTGAAGAAATCAAAATGCAAAGGGTGAACCATCTAAAAGAAGTGATGAACCATCTAAAAGAAGTGATGAACATTTCTAAGCATTTTACTCAAGTTTAAGAAGGGGATAGGGCAAATCCTCTTCAAGAGGCCGCGGTATGGGACATGCTAGTGATAATGAGCAAAATAAGTTACATCGGTAATTCAGTGAAATGCATAGTTCAAGAGTAGTGGAAACTTTAGAGGCAAGGGGAGCTCTAGAAAAAGAGATGGATGGCAGAATAGAGGTTCTTGCAATTTTGGTATTTTTTGTCATTTATTGTGGCAAAACAAGTCATATTGTAGCCCGTTTTATACTAAAAAGGATGATATCTACAATGGTAAATTGCAGCAAAGAAAATATGTATTGTTTTCACAACAAAATAAAGACAAAAATAAGCATATGTTATACAGCATACAATAAATGTTGTTACAGAAAGGGAATACATGATCATGTATGATATATCAATTCAAGTGTATATAATCTTATGATCAGTCATGCCAAATGATTTAAAGAGATATAGAATTTACAAATCCAAGTTATGTGCAGGCATGTCACCCAATTTCACACATTGAAAAGGTTCCCTTGTCCTTGCTTGCATGATGGTCGAATAAAGAATCTATCAAATGCATTGCATGTGCCATCCATCACAAAGAATTCAGTGTCTATAGGTCAGATGGTAAAGTAAGGGTTGCATGTTCGATTTAATGCAAAAGGTTGCTTTGTGGAAGATTTTAATTATAAGTACAAGTTGGTCGCACAAAAGGAAGTAGATTTGGCCGCATGTTCACCTTAAATGATGGGATTCTTGCTATGAATGCTGCTATGTATACTAAAGGCAAAGAAATAGTTACATTGAAATATGACACAAATATATTGGACATGTAAATGTGCAAATCCTAAAATTAATACAGTCCAAAGGATTGGCTACAAGGTTGCCCACTTTTAGAGTTGCAAAATTTCATAAAGTGTGTGAAGCATATTAGTTTGATAGGTAGGCAGGCAACCTTTTTCACATGATAGAGATGTGAGCAAGAATACACTTGATGTTGTGCATACAGATGTTTGGGGGCCTACACTAAATATGTCTCTTTGTGGTAGCAAATATTTTGTTATATTTATTGATGATTGTTCAAGGAAGCTATGGGTATATTTCATGAAGGAAAAGAGTGATGTATTTGAGTACTTCAAAACTTTCAAGGCTACTGTTGAAACAAAAACATGCTTAAACTTAAGTTCTTGAGGTCAAATGGAGAGGGAGAGTATTTCTCTAATGAGTTTAGTGGCCTCTTGAAATCTCATGGGGTAAAGAGACAATTTACTTGCAGGTGTACCCCACAGTAAAATGGGGTTGTAGAAAGAAAAAATAGGCATAGCATAGAAGTTGCACATGCATTGATGGCTAAAAATAATATACCAAAATATTTTTGGTCTAAAGTTGGTCATAATACTATTTATATTATGAACAGAACTACCATAGCTGTAGTTCATGGGATGACTCCCGAAGAATGCTTTATAGGCAAGAAGCCCGATGTGTCACACTTGAAAGTGTTTGGTTGTATTGCATATGTTCATGTGCCAGATGACTTGCGAAAGAAGCTTGATTCAAAGTTTGAAAAATGTATTTTTATTGGATACTCTCTAGAGCAGAAAGAATATCATTGTTATAAGCTTATCATCACAGGTGAGTTTAGGGTGAGTAGGGATGTTACTTCTTATGAGATGAGTAGTTAGTATGCATCTAGTGGTGATGCATTGGATGATGATCATAATTGTGTGTAGAAAGAAAAACAAGAATCACGGAGTCTTAGTAGATTAGAAACACAATCTAGTATTACACTACAATTAGCCCTTAGTTTGGGAGACTAAGGAGTAGTTCCACATCTTCAAGTGCATCTACTAGTATTGCAAGTAAAGATAAAGGGAAGAAGAAAGTGTCAAATATGTTAGTCATTTGAGATGTTGGGACCTAAAGCGAGCCCAACATTGGCTCTAAGGCTCTACCAATGGGCCTCTATGCTCAACCAAAAACACCCCATGGCCTCACGGCCATGAGCATCTAAGAGATACACTAACCTAACTTCTATTTAGATACTTGCATTTGTATGGCTCATAGTCCAATAGATAACCCTTTCCAAACTCCTCACAGGGAGGCCCTGCACATATTGGTGTTATATACCATGTAGAACAGACACAAGGAACACCCCTCAGTTAATTGCCACATCCCCTCTACGGCTCTCCTACACCTTGAGGATTGGCCCCTCGAGATGCATCGTTCAAACATAAAGCACACACGATACATAGTCCTCTCTTTTAATCAATCATTCCAGGAAATAAAATATAATCCTCACTGAGTAAGTCCCCCAAAGGAAACGAATAACTAACCCTACAGCTTAGGACTCCTCACCTTCTCAAGGTAGGTCAAAGTTTATGAAGACAAGTTACATGCATCTAGGATGATACCATGTGTTGAATCCAATGAAACTATGAATGATCCATAGTGCTTGACCATTTTTATTCATTTAAAATAGCATCGTAACAATGTGAAACCATTTCTTTTCATGCTTTCATTCTAAGCGTAATTACTGTGTTGCATAGGATCATCCCCGAGCATGCTCATATACTGAACCCTTTAATTCTCGAAACAGACATATCTTATACGCAAAATGCATTAAAAATTTTAGATTTAGCATGTAATCAGCACTTATTGCCCTCTCCTCTCCCTACTGTTTAGGGTTGTGCATTCGATGGTAGGTTTAGAGAGTGTTTTGATGTATTTTTCTTCATAAAGATTGATAAATACACACTTTAACATAAAGGTAGGATTAAACTAAGGCTAAACCCCATGGTTCATCCCTACCATACATCCACAAACACATATATTACTTTTTTATATTTTTAAAGCACAAAAGTCTATATTTTTTCATTTTTCTCTATTTATTTATCAATAAATACTGATTTTTTTTATTTTTTGATATGACTTGATTAAAATTGCTAAGAATTATTTTTATCCCTCATTTCATCCCATGAGAACACCATTGACACGTTAAAATCCCCAAAATCCATGATTTACCCTAAAACCACAATTTTGCAGGTTTTGCATGTTTATAGAAAAATCAATAGATGACTGATTTTTGCTGATTTTCTTAATGTTTCTCATAAAAATTGACAATCAGGAGCAATCATTTTTAACCATTTCTAATCAAGATCTATAATAAAATGATTAAATTTTATCACTTATTAATAAAATCACACTTTATTTCACACATGTATCTCGTATTTGAAAGGCCACTAATGCTTACTAATAGCCACTAATGCTCCTCCAAACATTGATCTATGCTCCATTTTATCTCAGCATCATCTCTTAATCGAAATCTCTCAAATCAGCCCACCCCCTTCTCTCATAGATTGAACCATAGAAACATACATCAAAAGGAGAAAGACAAAGGAGAGAGAAAGATTGAATTTTGAAGTCTCCATCCAGGTAGCCATTTTACGCACAGAAGGCTGAAATATAAAGTGAAAAAATAGAGAAATCATGCTATGCAATCAAATTGGAGGGTTCTTCTCAACCTTTTCCACCCCCTTCTCCAAATCATTGTGATGGAAGGAGGCATCATCTGCAGGCATCGCCATTTGAAAAACGAGTCCCCCTAACCCCCTAATTGATAAATTTTCTTTTAAATTTGCCCCCCTCCCCCAAAACTAAGGCCATGCCCAACTCAATTGTGGTCAATTAGAATCTTCTAGGTGCCCCGCTTCCTGCATATTCCATGCCTGGCATTGGATTCGAGATTTGAAAAATCCTATGCATCTAGCTTGAGGTCCTGAACGGCGGGCGAAAACTCATCTTACTTCAGTTTAGCACTCAAAAAATTTATAAAAAAACTACAACATTCTAAAGGTCGGATCCGCATCTTCTGCTTCCATCGAGTGTTAAATTTTGCATTAAATTCTGCATGAAATTTGCATCATTCCACTCTTTTTTCGCATGTCTTGGATGTTTAAAATCCCACTCTCATTGGCAATCATGAGATAGGGCAA
Organism: Lygodium microphyllum; assembly: GCF_053477565.2. NCBI lineage: Eukaryota > Viridiplantae > Streptophyta > Polypodiopsida > Schizaeales > Lygodiaceae > Lygodium > Lygodium microphyllum. The sequence continues at coordinate 91,753,046 of NC_141140.1, read as the reverse complement.
CTCAGCCCCCATCAAATCCATGAACTGATTTGCACAAAACAACAACAACAAAAACCATCAAGTTGCCACAAAACAAAATAACAAGGCACACGAAACAACTCTCACCCTATCCCCTGATAAGATCAAGGCATGAAACCCACAAGGAAGAGATCCAGTATAGTTTGATAGAATTAATCTAGAGCGAGTCACTAAATCAACTACTCCACCATAGACAAGCTAAAAAGAACCATCAAAGAAGTCATCCTAGGTGGTGGCCTAAACTATCTACCCAACCTAGGACAACTGGACCAAGAACTCCTACTAGGCGAGGACTCCTATCACCTAGTCAGCATATATTTTCATTTGATGATATTTTTCCTTCAAGTTTCCATACTCAGACGTGTAAAAAGGAGGAAGCTAAGTGTAATGACGCAAGGAGAACATGCTATCAGCCTCAGGTCCTAACTCTAAGAACCTACCAAGCCTCACAAGGTGACACTTAAATCTTTGTTTCTTCCACTCACTTTTATTTTCGCTCCAACCTACCCCTTAGTATTTTTTCCAACTAGGTGCCACCCTTAGGAAGATAACATATCGGCCTAGTTTGTTCTGACTCGTCCCCAGGAACCTACTAGGCCTTCACAAGCCGATGATCAACTGCTCTTAAGATTTTCTTCTTTTCCTTTTCTATTTGAGGGGTTAATCGCTTTTTACACACCTCTATATTTATATATTTCAAGTATATTCAAAATTTTCTCTTCTTACTATTTTTGCATGCTTCTCTAACTGCCTCACTACTAACAAAAGCTCCTAGAAACAACTGCCTAGCAGCAAGCTAGTAGAACATGGTCACTAGGACTACCTTCTAAAACAGTTATTGGAATTCCTGTCAATGTCTTAATAGAAGGCAGACAACTACTCAAACCTCCCTCAGACAAGTCCCCAACAAGTCTTGGTCACTTTACCTTGTGACTTCATGCCTTGATTACCAAATCCCAACAAAAGAAAAATCCCCCACAAGTACATAAACATATATAGCACACAGAGAAAAAGTTCTTGTAAAGGAAAAATATCACATGGACTTGGCCACAAGAAGCTTCTACACAACAAAAGGCTCCCCTAGGTTCTACTAAATCTGTATAGCACAACACTAAAACAAAACCGTTAACTGCACCCGCACTAGATAGACACATGGCCCTCTTGGCCTAATAAAATATAGCACTTCACTGCAAAATAATCAGCCTTCTTGGCCTAACAAAATAATTTATGAAATGACCATTCAACAGTGTACTACTGAAACAAAGCCTTGGTCCCGACATAACACTACTAAGCATAAGACAATCGAGGGCTCCTCTGGCCCTACACTAAATGCATCAGGTTATTGGCTAACCCCCTGCATAAATATCAAGGGGTGTCCAACAAATATGATGATAAACGATCTCATGCGTCTATGACAAAATAGGAAGGTGATCAACTGCCACCTGACTCATAATCCATACTTACCAATGGCGGCCAAAATAGGACGTGTCAACTAGAAATCCCCAAAGTAGCCTTGATCTGATATTAGGATGCAATTGTAAGAGCACCCCATGACCACAATTGAAAAAGATAACCTCAAAAAAAGCATAATTGTCCTGGGAATCTGCAAAGTGATTCCACTATGTCGGGGAATAAGCTGGCAAGTCACTCCCTCAAAAATATGCATCATATCAAAGGTTGCACAGTGGTACATTCATAGAATAGGATCCCTCACACTATAGGTCCCATTCAATTGATTAATCACTATATGTGAATCACCTTTTACTAATAATTGGCAGATACCACCAAGTGTCCCATTATTAAGGCCTTGTATTCTGCTATGTTATTTGTAAAAGCAATGCCAAGATATGCTCCCATTTTCATAACAACTCTATGTTAAGATAAAGTTGTGGATAAGGACTAAAGTTTGGATAAGATAAGGACAAGTCAGTATGCGAACAAAAGGATCTCATAGATATCCACTTTGTAAATATCTTAGATATTTAGAGATGGAGTTCACCTACCTCATTTAATGTACCATGTATATATACAACTACTAGCAATAAAATGTTCAACTGCAGTTCACTCCTTTCTCTATATTGTCTCTATCTCTTTCTCTTATTGTGCACATTATCCTCTTATCTTCAAGTTGCTGGTCTTCACTACATGGTATCAGAGCACCATGTCCTATCCTTCTAGCTTATTGTATTATCCTCAAATTCACAAACTACTCGTCCTCCTTTACTATCATTCTTCCAATGGCTCTCGTCAATGCCACTACCTCATACAACCAACACATCAAGATCGACAAACTCAATGGCAGCAACTATCAAGTGTGGAAGCTAAGGATGGAGCTTTGCCTATCTCAAGAAAATCTATGGAATATTATCAATGGGAAGGAAGACTGCCCTAAACAAGAAGGAGCAGACAAGGAAGATTGGATGCAAAAAGATGCAATTGCGAGAATGGAAATACTTGTCCATTGTGGAGATGGACAAGTACAACCAGTAAGAAAAATATCCACTACAAAAGGTATTTGGGAATTCTTCAATAATACATATGAACACATAGATATTGTTTATCAAATGACCATGTTTAGAAAACTATCTACTACCACTATGCATGAAGATCAGTCTACCACTAAGTTCTTAGAACAGTGGCAATCTTTACTAGATGAAACCATAATATCTGGTTTAGTCATCTCATAAGAATTACAAGCCATGTTTCTACTCTCTTCCCTACCTCTATCTTGGAAAGCCTTTATTACTGCTCAAACTTCCACTGATAAACTCAAGCTTCAACCACTGATTAATAGAATCAAGCAAGAGCAAGTCATGAGAGATACTCTTTCTACTTCTTCAAATCAAGAATCCAAGGCTCTAGCTGTAACTGCTTACAACCCAAGACATCTTCACAAAAGAACTCAACACTTTCATCAAAAGCCCAAGTTTTCTTCTCGGTCTAATTTCAAAGGGATTCTTGGTAATCCTCAACATAAGCCCATTACCAGTCTTCTCAATCCCTATCCTTAAGAAGAAACCCTCATTATCATCTCATATGTAATGCTTGCAATAGGCAAGGTCATATTGAAAAGGATTGTCGTCAAAAAAATAGATTCAACAAATATCAATCAAAAGGTCAGGCTCACTTTGTTAGCATTAGCAATTATGACATAGAAGAGGAACCAGAAACAATCATCAGCCTAGCCACAAGTGTTTGGGCACCTTCATCAAACTCCAAAGAAGAATATACATGGTTTCTAGATTCTGGAGCTAGTCATCATATGACTTTTCACAAGGAATGGCTAGTCAACTTCAAAGAGATCTCTACTCCACTCTGTGTTGCCGTGGGGGACAACAACATTCAACAAGCTCAAGACTATGGGACAATGCAAATGGAACTTCCCTCCAATCACATAATCAAGGTACATAAAGTCTATTATGTTCCCAATCTCAATAAAATTCTATTAAGTATTAGTGAGCTCACTTCTCAATCCTCTCCCACTACTCACTTCTATAAAGACCACTGCATCTTACATCTACTATCACCTTCTCTCAAACTTACCTACCCCAAAGTAGGTCAGCTTTATACACTTGGGTATTCACTACTACAACCTCCTTTAAATGCTTCAGCTAACTCCACTTCATTCACAAGTATACCGCAGAACACACTCCTATGTCACTCTAGGCTTGGTCATGCCTCTCAGAAAGTTCTCCAACAACTTATTCACAAGAAGCTTGTCTGCAGCATTCCATCTTCTCTCTCTCAACTTCCATTTTGTCAAGCTTGTGCTCTCAGTAAAGCCACAAATCTTCCTTATCCCAAATCTTACTCCATTACGACTCAACCACTTCAATTAGTACACTTTGACATTTGTGGTCCAATAAATCCTATATCTCTCACTAGAGCAAAATACTTTATGGTGCTTATTGATGATTATTTGACAAGATACATTGTTGTATATTTTCTCAAGAGAAAGTCACAAGTCTTCTCCAAGTTCCAAGAATATAAGGAAGTAGTTGAAAACAAGCACGAGTTACGACTCAAAGCTCTTTGTATAGACAATGGAGGAGAATATACTTCAAATGAATTCGAAGATTATTGCAAGGTCTTTGGCATTCAACATGAACTTACCATACCACATCATCCACAGCAAAATGGAGTTGCCGAATTTAGAAAGAATTGTACACTTTTCAATGCTGTAAGAGTTATGCTATCACTAGCTCGTCTGGGAAAAGACTATTGGGAGGAAGAAATTGCTACAGCAACATATCTTCAAACCAAGTTGTACTCCAACTCTCTACAAAATAATACTCCTTGCGGATTGTGGTTTGGTCACCCTCCTGACTTATCACATCTAAAATTATTTGGATGCATTGCATTTCTTGTCAATCAAGATCACAAATCCAAGTTTTCTCCTAGAGACATATTGCTAATTTTTACAGGATATGGAGAGCCACATGGTCACAAGGCCTATCGCTTCTATGATCCAACTGACAAGGTCTTTATTTATGGCCGAAGTGCCATCTTCTATGAAGATAATCTTCTTCCATCCAACACAACACAATGTCCATCTCTTACACTTTTTCCCGTCAACCAGTCTCCGACATTAGACATGCCTCATACAAGGCCCAATATATCTTCGACAGGATCCACTCCTTCTAGTTCTATCCACATAAGCTTTTCTCATTTTAGAGGTTCAAAGTTTGTTAGGTCATGTGAACAACCCTCACCTCTAAAATCTTCAAACCTTAATGAATATCCAACCTTATTAAAATCTTCAAAAGCTATCAAAGATCCAACTCATCGAACAACGAAAATCATGCCTATTGTCCATCCAAACGGAGCTGAAAACTAGGCAGCAACTTCCGTATTCAATGCCACGCAGCAACAACCATTGCCTTCACAAGATGACACACAGCATATGGACTCTTCGAATAGTCCCAAATTGCCAGCTGCTCCACTCCACGCCAAGTAGGTACAAGCGACTTCACTGACTCTAGAACAGCAATATTTGGTGCACAATGCCAACTCAACTACTACCTATCCAGCACACTAGCCTGCCACAATTTACACTGAACAAATTCATGCTTCCACTCTACCAAATACTCTCTTATCTCCATAGCTTTAAAGCTCCCAATACAATACAGGAAATCTATATAATCAGCAAGTTTCCTATCTCCCACAAGCTTCATTTCATCACAAAAACTTGATTCCTCTCCATGCCTCTACTTCACAATTAGCTCCATCCACTAATGAGCACAAACCTCGAAGGTCTGCTTGCATAGTAGCAATGTCTTCAACATCAAGCAATACTTCACCTACAACTCTCATTGTTACCACTCTATGGTCTCCATCTCCAACTTCTCCATCAATGCCCATTACTCTATTCAGTACTTCCAACTCGGACATTGAAGAGATACAATCACGATCAACTCCTTGCTTCAAAAACTTACATGACCTTCATCTTCAAGCAATGGCAAGCTGCAATGCTTGATGAATACAAAGCTCTACTTCACAATAACACCTAGAAATTGGTACCCTTTCCTCCTGGAGAATTTAAGCTGCAAATGGGTACTTTGCAAAAAGCTCAAACCAGATGGCTCCATCGACAAGTACAAATCTTGACTTGTGGCTCATGATTTCAAAGAAATTGAAGGCCTCCATTACGGAAGTACATTCTCTCATGTACTTTCTTTGTCCTCTTTACGGGTATTACTCTCCATGGCAGCTCATTTTAAATTAATTATTCACCACATTGATGTCAAAACTGCCTTCTTGCATGGTCACTTAGAAGAAAAAAACTATATGTCTCAACCACCAAACTTTCTTGATCCAAAATTTCCTACACATATTTGCCTACTACATAAAGCTCTTTATGGACTAAAACAGGCACCAAGGCAGTGGTACACTCCTATTCATTCTCACTTACTACACCATGGCTTTTGAAGGCTAGAAATAGGTCACAACATTTATACTCTTTTCCATGGCAATAGTGTCATTATCTTAGGTCTCTATGTTGATGGCATTCCTATTCTTGCCAACTCTCCTCACGCAATATCCAAAGCCAAATCTATCATCAAAATGCATCAACATACCTACATTATGTCTATTCTCTCCCGTTATTCCATGCTAAAATGTAATCCCACGGTCACTCCACTTGCCCAAAATCTCCAATTGATTCTCTTTCAATTGATCAAGCTCGTGAAATGGAGACTATTCCTTATATGGAAGCACTTGGATATCTTCGATATCTAATTACTTTTACTCGTCCAGATTTATCTTATGCTGGACATTCTCTCCAAAGCCATGCATCAACCCACTTATGAACATTGGAAGTAGCTCAAACGGGTCTTACGATATCTAAAAGCAACATCAAATGTGGGAATTTGTTTAACAAAAGATAGCAATGATTTTCTCTTATGAGCCTATTCCGATGCAGATTGGGGTGGTGATCTTGCTACCCGAAGATCTCTCACTAGTTTTATCATTACTCTAGTAGGAGGTCCCATCTCTTGGAGTGCCAAACAACAACACTCCATTGCACTTTCTACTTCTGAAGCCAAATATGTGGCATGCAACATGACTACCTAGGACATAATTTATCTGAAGAAACTCTTGGAAGACATCAGTTTTGGGTATTAGCCTTAGCAAATTCCAATCTTCACCGACAATAAAGCATCAATCTATGTCATTCAAGGCCCAAAATTAAGTATTAAGCTCCGCCATAGTGATATGAGATATCATTTTGTACGTGAATTAGTTGAAAATTCCCATATCATCCTTCAATATGTACCATCATGTGACAATACTGCTTATTTCCTCACCAAATAAGTTCCTCACTTGAAGCACAAAATTGCCATGCAAATCCTTTGCATGATCTGATCGGGAGAGGAAAACATCTAGCTAAATTGATAAATTGAATGTAATCTTTTTTATTTCTCTACAGATACCTATGAAATCCTTTTGAGGGGGGATGTTAAGATAAAGTTGTGGATAAGGATTAAAGTTTGGATAAGATAAGGACAAGTCAGTATGTGGACAAAAGGATCTCATAGATATCCACTTTGTAAATATCTCAGATATTTAGAGATGAATCTCACCTACCTCATTTAATGCACCATGTATATATACAACTACTAGCAATGAAATGTTCAACTGCAGTTCACTCCTTTCTCTATATTGTCTCTATCTCTTTCTCTTATTGTGCACATTATTCTCTTATCTTCAAGTTCATGGTCTTCACTACACTCTACATCGGGGATCTTTAATGACCACACCAATACTCACATGCTTAGTAGGTCCTCTAGAAGCTCCGTCAAAATACAAAGCATAGACCCAGTCTTCATTGATAGGCCACACCATACTGATCAGTTCACTCATACTTATGATAATCAAAGTCGAGCCGAGAGAGAGGATATGTAACAGGCACAATCCCTCCTTCCTTGTTGCTGAACTCAATAGGGACACTCGTAAGAATCCTTTGACAATGGTGACCTTAATATCCCATGTGAAAGATACATCTTACCACTCGATAACCTGATAACCTTTACTCCACCAGATCACTTGATCTTGGTAAACGCTACTCTAAATACGAATAGTCGAGATAAGGAATGATTCTTCCCATCCGATTGTCTTGGTACCTATTGCAAGTTAAAGCTAAATCCTAAAGGATATGCATAGGCACCAAGCCCAACATCAACCCTTACACGTAGTAAGGCTTCAACTTATTAATGTTTATCTTATTTTTAAAGTCTACCCCCTGAAGTCTACTAAACAGGCTATAGAGCCATACTTTCCTATACATATAATTTTATATGACCCATCCCATTTGGTTTCTAGTTTACCAGGAAATAGCTCACAACGAGCATCATAAAATAGCACCAAGTGACCCTTCACAAATTTATATTTCTTAGTCTGAAGGTCATGAAACACTTTCATTCTCTTCTTCCCTACCTCTTAATGTAATAGAGCTACAATGGAATTTCATCAAGATGCGCAAGAGAAATAAACATTTTTAGCAATGCTTCTACCTCACCCAACGAACGATTGAGAGCAAATCGCAAGGTGGATAGCTCTATTTCCAAATGGTGTCTAAGAGATACACTAACCTAACTTCTAATTTAGATATTTGCATTTGTATGGCTCGTAGTCCAATGGATAACCCTTTCCAAACTCCTCACAGGGAGGCCCTACACATATTGGTGCTATACACCACATAAAATAGACACATGAAGCACTCCTCAGCTAATTGCTGCAACCCCTCTACGGCTCTCCTACACCTCGAGGATTGGCCCCAAGGAGATGTGTCGTTTAAACATAAATCATGTATGATACATAGTCCTCTGTTTTAATCAATCATTCTAGGAGATAAGAAGATAATCCTCATTGAGTAATCCCTCAAAGGTAACGAATCACTAATCCTATAGCTTAAGACTCCTCACTTTCTCAACATAGATCAAATTTAATGAAGACAATTGCCATGCATCCAAGATGATACCATGTGTTGAATGCAATGCAACTATGAATGATTCATAGTGCTCGACCATTTTTATTCATTTAAAATAGCATTGTGATAGTGCAAAACCATTTATTTTCACGCTTTCATTCTTAGCATAATTTTTGCATTACAGATCAGCTCCAAGCATGCTTTTGCTATTGAATCCTTTAATTCTCAAAACACACATAACCTATATGCAAATTGCATCAGAAAAAATCAGATTCAGCATCTAATCAGCACTTATTACCCCCTCCTCTCCCTATTATTTATAGGGTTGTGCATTTGATAATAGTTTAGAGAGCGTTTTGATGTATTTTTCTTCATAAAGAGCAATAAATACTCACTTTAACATAAAGGTAGGACTAAACTAAGGCTAAACCTCATGGTTCAGTCCTACCATACATCCACGAACACATATATTAATTTTCTCTATTTTTAAGCGTAAAAAACTTATTTTTCTCTATTTTTTATTTATGTATCAATAAATACTGATATTTCTTGATTTTTTAATTGTGACTTAATTAATCTTGCTGAGAATTATTTCCATCCCTCATTTCATCCCATGAGAATACTATTGACACATCAAAACCCCGCAAATCCATGATTTACCCTAAAACCGCAATTTTGTGAGTTTTGTGTGTTTATAAAAAGATCAATAGATGACTGATTCTTGCTAATTTTCTTAATATTTCTCATAAAACAGACCATTGACAATTAAAAGCAATCATTTTCAACCATTTGCAATCAAGATCTATCATAAAACGATAAAATTTATCACTTACTCATAAAACCACACTTTATTTCACACGTATCTCATTTTTGGAAGGCCATTGATGCTCACTAATAGCCGTTAATACTCTTCCAAACATCAATCTACGCTCCATTATGTCTTAGCATCATCTTTCAATTGAAATCTCTCAAATCACTTACCCCCTTTTCTCATAGATTGAACCATAGAAACATGCATCAAGAGGAGAGAGAGAGAGAGGAGAGAGAGAGGAGAGAGAAAGATTGAATTTTAAAGTCTCCATCCGAGCAGCCATTTTATGTGTGGAAGGCGGTGATATAAAGCAAAAACATAGAGAAATCATACTGTGTAATCAGATTGGGGGGTTCTTCTCAGCCTCTTCAACCCCCCTTCTCCAAACCGTCATGATGGAAGGGAGCATCGTTTGCAGTTGTCGCCATTTGAAAAATGCCCCCCTAATTGATAAATTTTCTTTTAAATTGACCCCCCCCAAAAAACCAAGGCTATGCCCAACTCAATTGTGGTCCAATTTGAATCTTCTAGGTGCCCGGCTTCTCGCATATTCAGTGTGTGTGGTGACTGATTCGAGATGTGGAAAATCCTACACATCCAACTTGAGGTCTTGAATGACCGAGAACTCATCTTACTTTGACTTGGCACTCAAAAAATTTATAAAAAATTTGCAACCATTGCAAAGGTTAAAATTTGCATTCCGGTCTTCCATGATCACTTAAAATTGTCGGATTCACAACTTCTGCTTCCGTCCAGCGTTAAATTCCATGTTAAATTTGCATCATTCCACTCTTTTTTGGTGTGTCTTGGGTGTTTAAAATCCTTCTCTCATGAGATGATGGAGATTCTTATGGTTCAGAGAGTTTGGATGATAAGCTTGGTATTTCTTCAGTCAGGACACCAGGTGTATAGAGAGCATATGGTAATGTAAAGACTCCATTAAGTGATCCAGTGGTACATAGGTCTAGCAGGGTCAACTACCTTGTGAAAAGATTTGGTTTTGAAGGTTATGCAGCTCACCATTATGCTTATATGGTAAAGGTGATTGAGGACGTTGAGCCCACTTGTTTTAAGGATGCTATTGGTCATACTCATTGGGGTGCAACAATGGATGAGGAGATGGATACATTAGAAGGATCTAGTACCATTGCCTAAGGTCAAGAAAGCTATTAGCTATAAGTGGGTTTACAAAATCAAGCATAATACAGATGGTTCTGTTAACAAGTATAATGCTAGGCTGGTTGTAAAATACTATGCTCAAACATATGGCATAGATTATGAAGAGACATTCAATGCAGTTGCTAGAATAACAACTGTTAGATGTGTGATTGCTTTGGCAGCTATCAAAGGTTGGAGTTTGTAGCAAATGGATGTAAAGAATGCCTTCTTGCATGGTTAATTTCAAGAAGAGAAGTGTATGGAGGAGCCATTAGGTTATGAGGATTTAGAGCATCCCACATACGTGTGTAGATTAAAGAGTGTACTCTATGGGCTAAAGCAAGCACCTAGAGCATGGTTTGACAAGATCAGAGAGTATCTTGTCAACATTGACTTTTATGTTTTTGATGCTGATCACTCACTTTATATGAGAAAGGAAGATGTAGGCTTGGTCACCATAGTCATCTATGTGGATGACCTAATTATTATAGGTGACAATGACAGTGGGATTACTAAAGATAAGGACCTTTTGAAGAAGAAGTTTGAGAGGAAGGATTTGGGTGAGCTAAGTACTTTCTTAGTATTGTGATGATCAGAAGTGATGATGCTATATGGCTTTCCCAAATGTAATATGGCTTGGATATGTTGTCCAAGTATGGTTTGACAGCATGTAAGTCTCTTTCAATGCCATCAAAATAAAATGTAAAGTTGAATGCTGATGTTGGGGATGAGATAGAAGACCCTACTATGTTTGAGAGGATAGTAGGGAGTCTAATTTACATGACTATCACAAGGCCATGACTTGAGTTATGTTGTTGTCCTTGTCAGTCAATTTATCTAGATGCCTACAAAGCCTCATTTGGATGTAGTTAGAAGTATATTGAGATATGTGAAGTACACTTTGCATTATAGACTTTTTTATGAGGCGGATAAGGATATACAAGTTTTTGGATGCATAGATGTAGATCAGGCTGATAGAAGATCTACTAGCAAATTCATGTTTTCCCTTAGTAGTGCATGGGTTACCTAGAGTAAAAAAAGTAACCTACAATTGCTTTATCAAGTATAAAGGCTGAGTACAGAGGTGGTGTATGGCAACATATAAGGTAATATGGCTATAAAAGTTATTGAGTGATTTGGATGTGTAAAGAGATGGTCCAATTGTCATTCACTGTGACTACACTAGCAGTATATAGCTAGATAGAAACCCAGTGATTCATAGTAGGACAAAACACATTTAGGTGCATTACCACTTTGTGAGAGAGAAGGTATGTGCAGGAGAGATTGATTTGGTATATGTCAACACACAGAATCAGATAGCTAACATTTTCACAAAGGCATTGGATACAATGAAGCTTTGAAAATTTTGAAGCTTACTTACAGTTGCAAAGATACAATTGAGCTTGAGGGAAAGTGTTGAGATAGCAAGCTCAACATGTGCGGACATTGATGATGGACTACCTAGTTAGATGGGTCTGCACATCTACACACTAGCAGGTTGGTGGTCATTATGATCCTCACATGGCCATTGGCTTATCACTTATTATATTTAGTTTGTTGCATCTACCTACAACTAGCATAGTTATAGTATCAGTCGATTAGTATAGTCATTTATGCACTATTTAACTTAGTAGGCCACTTTCCTTTATGTTGTATTGTGTGAGAAAGAAGAAGAAGAAACCAACAAAGAAATATTTTGGCCTCCATTTCTCTTCTTGTGTTTTTGAGTGAGCTTCATCTTGCGCATATGATATGTGTTTGGTGCAACAACTCAAGCAAGTCCCCCCACCATGCAATTTCGTGACAAGGGATCATGATCTAATCAACTCTACCTAGTGTTCAAAAGTTACCTAACTTATTAGGCCCACCTAGCCATAGGCACTTGGGATCAAAGGCTCCTACTTTCCACGATTGGGTTTGATTTAGTATTCTAATTAGCAGAGCATATTACCATGCTATTTGGACACATAAAAGTAGCTTCCTTTTATTATTTCATTAAACAAGGTTTGTTAAACTCAATCTTTAGTATATAGTATAAATCTAAAATCGAATACTTTATTTCATAATAGTAATCATATAGTGGTATAAAAGTTTCTTTCCATAGAAAGATACTATCCAATCTAGGATAGGGCCTTCCAATCCCCCAAGCTTGAATTATACGTGATCACATTCCATTTGTAGTCAACATTAAATTTACTGGCTCAGACAAGTATGGAACCATAAGATATGTATCTTATCATTCTCAAGTCCAAAAACATATATAACCATGGCAACATTTTTTAAACACGCTTTTTAAGATATGTGATACATGGAGTCTATCCCTTCATTGATTTTTGTATTGTTTCCTAAAAATAAAATCATAATTCTAGTATGTTTCAATGTTTTCTAATAGTAAATTTAAGTAAAATCTAGCCGTATACAATTTATGAAGCAAATGGCTCATCCTACATGCTCTTCTGGCATCTTGAGCTTCTTTCCTTAATTGCATCGAAGTGCATATGAGCAACAAGATAAGCTAACTAAAGGATTTATAAAATTATTATATAAAAATTAAATATTTAAAAATAATCTTTTTTTCCTTCACCAAACCTGCTTATCTTCTATGGACCAACCATTGTTGTTTCAAGATAGAACTACAACTTTGGGTTACCATGCAATGATCCATTCATTGGGTTGAATGGGTTTAGGGATAACTTTGGGATGTGCTTCAATTCAAGTTGAGCTTTAACACTAGCTACCACGTCATCATCTATGGGAGCCTATATAACATGTCTATGTCTATTGGGATCCATGGAATAGAGTCCATGTACTGTGGGGGGAAGAGAGGGAAGAGATCATAGGATTTCAGTAGGGCTTTCACGTGACTATAAAAGAGAGGGAAATAGAGGGTAGCTTTATTGTAATTAGTAGGGAGTCTTTTGCAAGACTGATGTCTTTTTGTGCTACCCCTACCCTTGTTCATATAGTAATTGGGGAAAGGGAAAAGATGGATAGGCAGGTAATTGTGGGCTTAGTGGATACTTAGACAAATATCTCAACCAATACCTAGAAATATCTCACCTAAAACTAGATGTCATATATGCTTGGATTCACATGTTCAATGCTTTAGTTCTAGATATTATTAGGTATGCTCAATGTCCCTATCCTCATAAGGTGCCACTAATGATCCATGGTGCTCAAAGTTGTAAGGTCTCAATTACAAGCAAATGGTAAGAGTTTTGAGATAACTTTGGAAAAGAGTGTGAGTAGTGTTTCAATTTGTATAAATTGTATCTTTAAATATTTTGTTCTTCATACAATTCCTAATCAATGTTTTGCTTCAATTTTGGAGTGAATCTTAGTCATTATGCTCAATTTTCACATCTTTCAATATGTGGAGACCTCTTATAATGCTAAGACTTGATATATGGTAGTACCAAGCATTTAAGGTCCCTCTAATGGTTGCCTAATTTTTTATCTTTATATTTTTAGCACAATCATTAATCCTTGTCTAATTATTGGCTCACTCGATCTAATGCTGGGTGTTGTCATTTTTTGTCCATATGTTGGTCTTTCTTCAAGCACCCTTTTGATATGGGTCCTTTCAAACCTAAGTGTGCCATTAGTACCCTTTTTTATTTCCTAATTGAACACATCTTGCTTAGAAAAACACTGACTCTTTGCTAGAATTTTTTCTAACAAAACATCTTGATGAGAATTTCATTCTTGGATAGAAAAACAAAGCTCAATGAATTGAAACCAAAAGATAATTTGAAATTTTTGAAGAAGGAAGCCCTTTATGGAAGCATTATCTCATTGTTGCTTAGGTTTGGGATTTGAGATAGACCAATTAAAGGCATCTCATTGGCAAAGCACAAGGCCTAAGATCAAAACCATGACTTAAAGCAAGAAGAACCTATGCTTGTAAGCTAAGGGCTTAGAAGTACACTTATGCACAAGTATATTGATCATATTACTTATCGTATTGAAAGGAATGTTTGAGTTGTTTATGGATATTAGGGAATAATTTATCTAACATAGGTTAAATTTGGAATGTGCACACTAGACCTCCCCCAAGGTTAGTTATGCTAGCCCTTCAACAAAGAGCTAGTTCACTTGTTAGGATGCTAGGACTAGCACTAGACGTGAGAGGTCTCTCCATAGGGACTATTGTTTACCTAGGAGACACCAAGAAGGCAAGGGGGAAATGGTCATAGTTCCTTGGTTGTTCTAGGAATAGCTTAATGCCTACGAGGTCAAGATGGATCTTTTGAAAGGCCTTGGACTACATCCCCTCGAGATTTCCTACTCCTCAGTTGAGACCTCCGTCCCTTCGCGAGATGATGCGATCAAAGCCCCATGCAACCATCGCATTGACATAAACTGCGGCATCTCCTTCATGCCCTCGGGATATCAAATCGATCGATGGCACGTACTACGTCGAATTCGGATCGTGCTTCTTCCCGATCTTTCCTAGCTTGCTCATACCTAGAGAGCCACGTCTCCATGGATGAATGGTGCAACATACAAAAATGATTCACTTTCTCCTCCACTGCAACATCCATCGTTTTTTCTATTCCATTTCCAACCACTACATCTCCGATCAATCTATCATCGTCCTTCAACGACCATAGCATACTATGTTGAGATGACAAGCTCAACACATGCGGACATTGATGATAGACCGCCTGGTTAGATGGGTTCACACGTCTACACTTAGCACGTCGGTGGTCATTATGACTCTCACATGGCCACTGACTCATTACTTATTATATTCAGGTTGTTACACCTATTTACAGCTGGCATAGTTATAGCGCCAGTCGACTAGTGTAGTCGGTTATGCATTGTTTGACTTAGTAGGCCACTTTCCTTTTATATTGTATCTTATGTATACTTTGAGTACATTGAAAAGTGTGTGGAAGAAGAAGAAGAAACCAGCAAGAAAACGTTTTGGCCTCCATCTCTCTTCTTGTCTCTTGAGTGAGCTTCTCCTTGTGCATTCTGTGTGTGTTCGGCGCAGCATCTTGAGCAACCCCCTCCACCACGCGATTCTTGACATGGTATCAGAGCCGTGCCATTGAGAGAGGCTGATTTCGAAGGTTGAAGCAAAGGAGAAGAAGCAAGGTTCGAGCAAGCAAGCCACGGGTAAGAAGCTCTCCCATCCTTCAACTTTTTTTCTTGGATAGTGCCTATGGAGGCACCGGAAGCAGGGCAGAGCAAAAATCTCAGATTGCAGTGAGATTTGGTGTGCGCGAAGAGCGCTGTGTATTCTGCAGACAAGCCCTTTAGGGCTTATCCGTAGTTATTTTGGGCATCTGAGGCCGTTTCAGGGCCCGTTTTAGAGTCACAAGGTTGCAGACAGCAGTTTCAGGGTACGCTGTGACTTCGACTGTATTGACCGAACGTGGGTGCGCAGGTTACAGATTTCAGATCTGTAAGTTCAAAGGTGTTTACCAGTGAGTAAACACAAGGTTTATCTGTAAACTGGTTGCAGATTGCATGTATTGTTGAGCAGACAGTGAAAAAGACTGTCTGGTGTATTGCTGTGCACTACAGGTCAAGGGTTGCAGAAGATTTGCTTGCTGTTTGGTATTAATTTTGTGATAATGGCAGAGAACAGTGGAAGCCCCATCATTGAGAAGCTCGACAAGAACAACTACCCTTCATGGAAGTTCCGTGTCACGAACTTCCTTATTGGAAAAGGCCTCTATGAGTTCGTTTCAGGTGAAGAAAAGGAGCCGGAGATGAGTGATCCTCCAACTGCAGAAGAGACAAAGGCACGGAAAGAATGGAATGCAAAGGATAAAAAGGTCATGTATTGGTTGTCTGCAGTAATTGACAATAATATGCTGGGACACATTAGAAATGCAGAGAATTCATATGCAGCTTGGACCATACTTGAAAGTATGTTTTCTATAAATACGAAGGCACGAAAGATTCAACTCAAGCAAGAGTTGAATACATTAAAGAAAGGGAAGATGTCTATCAATGAGTATGCACTGAAGGTAAGAAGCATTGCAGATGCATTGGCAGCGATTGATGCAATGCCTGATGATGATGATTTGGTGTCGTCTACCTTGGGTGGACTTAACAATGAAAAGGCTTGGAAGTCTTTTGTAACTTCCGTATATGTCAGAAAGCCATTTCCAGATTTCGATGAATTGGTCTCCCTTATGATCACTGAAGAGATCAACATGCAGAGTGAGACATCTGAAAGAAGTGGTGAACAGGTCCAAGCTTTCTACTCCAGTTCTGGAAGGGGACGTGGCAGGTTCTCTTCAAGAGGCCGTGGTACAGGACGTGGTAGTGACAACCAGCAAAACAGATTGAATCAGCAATTTGGCGATATGCAGGTTTCAGGAGGTCGTGGTAACTTTAGAGGCAGGGGGAGCTTTAGAGGAAGAGGTGGATGGCAGAACAGAGGTTCTAACAACTCTGGTATTGTGTGCCACTACTGTGGCAAAACAGGTCATATTGCAGCCCAATGTTATGCTAAGAGAGATGATATCCGCAGTGGTAAGTTGCAGCAAGGAAACTATGCATCGTCTTCACGACAGAATGAAGACAAAAATGAATGTTTGTTCGTTATGCAGCATATGGTGAATGATGTTACAGGAAAGGGAACACATGAAGATGTTTGGTATGTTGATTCAGGTGCATCCAATCATATGACCAGCCATGCAGAATGGTTTGGAGAGATGCAGGATTTGCAGAATGCAGGTTATGTGCAGACGGGTGATGACTCATGCCACCCAATTTCACACATTGGAAAAATTCCCTTGTCCTTGCATGATGGTAAGACAAAGAGTCTTTCAGATGTATTGCATGTGCCATCTATTACAAAGAACTTGGTGTCAGTCGGTCAAATGATAGAGCAAGGGCTGCAAGTCAGATTTAATGCAAAGGGCTGCTTTGTAGAAGACTTCAATGATAAGTGCAGGTTGGTAGCAAAGGGAAGTAGAGTTGGACGTATGTTCACTCTAGATGCTGGAATTCCTACTATGAATGCTGCTATGTATGCCAAAGGAAAAGGTGTTGTTGCAGACATTGAAATTTGGCACAAACGCATTGGACATGCAAATGTACAAAGGCTGAAATTAATGCAGTCCAAAGGGTTGGTTACAGGTTTGCCTACTTTTAAAGTTGCAGAATTTCAGAAGGTATGTGAAGCATGTCAGTTTGGTAAGCAGGCAAGACAACCCTTTTCACATGACAGAGATGTAAGCATAAATATCCTTGATATTGTGCATACAGACATTTGGGGGCCTACACAAAATGTATCTCTTGGAGGCAGTTCATACTTTGTCACATTCATTGATGATTGTTCTAGAAAGCTGTGGGTATATTTTATGAAGGAAAAGAGTGAAGCTTTTGAGCACTTTAGAACTTTCAAGGCTGCAATTGAAAGAGAAACAGGCTTGAAAGTAAAGTGCTTGAGGTCAGATGGAGGGGGAGAGTACCTCTCCAATGAGTTCAGTGATTTTCTGAGGTCTCATGGGATAAAGAGACAGTTCACATGCAGGTATACCCCACAGCAAAATGGGGTTGCAGAAAGGAAAAACAGGCATATTGCAGAAGTTGCACACGCCTTGATGGCTGAAAAGAATATGCCTAAGCATTTTTGGTCTGAGGCTGTTCATACTGCTGTTTATATTATGAACAGAACTCCCACAGCTGCAGTTCATGGTATGACTCCCGAAGAATGTTTTACAGGTAAGAAGCCTGATGTTTCACACTTGAAAGTATTTGGCTGCATTGCGTATGTTCATGTGCCAGATGAGTTGCGGAAGAAACTAGATCCAAAAGCTGAAAAGTGTGTCTTTATTGGATACTCTTTAGAGCAGAAAGGGTATCGCTGTTACAACCCTGTCACATGTAAGTTCAGAGTGAGCAGGGATGTCATCTTTGATGAAATGAGCAGTTGGTATGCATCTAGTGGTGATGCATTGGATGTTGATCATGACACTCATGTGCAGGCTGAAAGGCAAGAATCACGGACTCTTAGTGGACCAGAGACATCATCTGGTAGTCCTTGGTCTGGGAGACTAAGGAGTACCTCTACATCTTCGAGTGCATCTAGTAGCACTACAGGTAAAGACAAAGGAAAGAATAAAGTGTCAGAAGGCATTGATGCAGTTCTTGATGGAGACTCTAGTGGCTCAGAGAGCTTGGATGATGAGCTTGGCATTCCTTCAGTGAGGACTCCAGGTGTGCAGAGAGCACATGTTAATGCAAAGACTCCATTGAGTGATCCAGTGGTACGCAGGTCTAGCAGGGTGAGATACCCTGTTAAAAGATTTGGTTTTGAAGGTTATGCAGCTCACCATTATGCTTATATGGTGAAACTAGTTGAGGATGTTGAGCCCACATGTTTTGAGGAGGCTGTTGGTCATGCTCATTGGGATGCAGCAATGGATGAGGAGATGGCTGCATTAGAGGCCAATAAGACTTGGGATCTAGTATCATTGCCAAAGGGAAAGAAAGCTATTGGATGTAAGTGGGTTTATAAGATTAAGCACAATGCAGATGGTTCTATTAGCAGGTACAAAGCTAGGCTGGTTGCAAAAGGCTATGCCCAGACATATGGCATAGATTATGATGAAACCTTCAGTCCAGTTGCTAGGATGGCAACTGTCAGATGTGTGATTGCTTTGGCAGCAGCCAAAGGTTGGAGGTTGCAGCAAATGGATGTAAAGAATGCCTTCTTGCATGGTGATTTGCAAGAAGTGTTTATGGATCAGCCAGCAGGTTATGAAGATTTAGAGCATCCCACGTATGTGTGCAGGTTGAAGAAGGCACTCTATGGGCTCAAGCAAGCACCTAGAGCATGGTCTGACAAGATTAGAGAGTATCTTGTCAATATTGGCTTTTATGTTTCTGATGCTGATCACTCACTTTATGTGAGAAAGGGAGATGCAGGTTTGGTCATCATAGTCATCTATGTGGATGACTTGATTATTACAGGTGACAGTGATAGTGGAATTGCTGAAGTTAAGGGCTATTTGAAGATGAAGTTTGAGATGAAGGATTTAGGTGAGCTAAGGTACTTCCTTGGCATTGAGGTGATCAGATGTGATGATGGTATATGGCTGTCCCAAAGACAGTATGGTTTGGATATGTTGTCCAAGTATGGTATGACTGCATGCAAACCACTTTCAGTCCCGTTGGAGCAGAATGTAAAGCTGAGTGCTGATGTTGGGGATGAGATAGAAGACCCTACTATGTTCAGGAGGATAGTGGGGAGTTTGATCTACATGACCATTACAAGGCCAGACTTGAGCTACGCTGTTGGTCTTGTGAGTCAGTTTATGCAAGTACCTAGAAAGCCACATTTGGATGCAGTCAGACGCATATTGAGATATGTGAAGTCCACATTACATTATGGACTTTTCTATGAAGCAGGTACAGATGTACAGGTGTTTGGATACACAGATGCAGATTGGGCTGGTAGTATGTCTGATAGAAGATCTACCAGTGGATACATGTTCTCTCTTGGTAGTGCAGCAGTTGCATGGAGCAGCAAAAAGCAATCTACAGTTGCTTTGTCGAGTACAGAGGCTGAGTATAGAGGTGCTGCTGTTGCAGCATGTGAGGTAGTATGGCTGCAAAAGCTATTGGCTGATTTGGATGTGCAGGTGGAAGGTTCAGTTGTCATTTATTGTGACAACATGAGTAGTATACAGTTGGCTAGGAACCCTGTGTTCCATGCCAGGACAAAACATATTGAGGTACACTACCACTTTGTGAGAGAGAAGGTACTAGCAGGTGAGATTGACTTGGTGTATGTCAGCACACAGGATCAGATACCTGACATCTTCACGAAGGCATTGGATACAGAGAAGCTTCAAAATTTTCGAAGCTTACTTGGAGTTGCAGAGATGCAGTTGAGCTTGAGGGGGAGTGTTGAGATGACAAGCTCAACACATGCGGACATTGATGATGGACCGCCTGGTTAGATGGGTTCACACGTCTACACTTAGCACGTCGGTGGTCATTATGACTCTCACATGGCCACTGACTCATTACTTATTATATTCAGGTTGTTACACCTATTTACAGCTGGCATAGTTATAGCGCCAGTCGACTAGTGTAGTCGGTTATGCATTGTTTGACTTAGTAGGCCACTTTCCTTTTATGTTGTATCTTATGTATACTTTGAGTACATTGAAAAGTGTGTGGAAGAAGAAGAAGAAACCAGTAAGAAAACGTTTTGGCCTCCATCTCTCTTCTTGTCTCTTGAGTGAGCTTCTCCTTGTGCATTCTGTGTGTGTTCGGCGCAGCATCTTGAGCAACCCCCTCCACCACGCGATTCTTGACATAATATTGTCTAATTTCATTGTTGGTGCCCTTGTGAAATATACACTAATGCCTCAGACACCAACCAACCTTCAGCCATGCTATCTTCTGGCCGAGTTCGTTGTCGTACAAAGCCTTTCAAGGTTTTCATGAATTGCTCCAAGAAGAACATCCATCGCATATGGATAGGTCTCGCAATCTCCACTTCCTCTACAAGATGCACCAGGAGGTGGGTTTGTATCGTGAGCTTGGTGGTGGATAGGTACTTCTCAAAGAGACAAACAGTCTCCGCTGCTCCCCACCTTGCGGATTCAATAGAGGATGTCTTGATCTCTTTTTTTGTGAGATCCATTGCACTAAATTTAACAACCTATAAATCACCCCGCATATTTCTAGAGTAAGGCATCTTGTGATCGCAATCGGTAGTACAAAATACCACAAATGAAGAAGCATTATGAACAATAACTAGACTCCAAATAGCAAAATATGCAGGTCACTTACATTCGTAGTACAAACCTGACATATCTTATGCCAAGCATGGGATTTTAGCCCTGATAATTGGTCGTCTTTAGAAAACGTGGACCTAAGAGAACGCATCATACCCATCGAAGTGCGGATAGACTTGATAATTTGCTTCACAATGCACTCTTCTTTAGTGAACAAAACCCAAGGAGCGCGGGGTAGTTGCAAGCGACCATTAGTACTTGACTGCGGCCAAAGCGCCTCCATCCTGCCTACTCCTTCAAATCCATTTCTGCCCATGTAGTGTCTCTCTTTCATGTGATGTGGTCCCATAGTAAGCTGCCCATATTCTTAAAAATATACATGGGATCCAACAAGTGGTTGATATGTAAGTGGGTCCAATACGACAACTCGTAAAAAACTGAGAACCATCGCATTCCATTTGGATGCGACTCCATGTGGACCATTTTGAGCTTGTACCAACTTTGGGCGTTCATTCGTGTTGGAGGTCGTCCAAGAAAACCTTCCCTCAATTCATGACCCTTCGGCAAGAAAGCAGTGTGTCCTTGATATACCATCATCTTCATGGTTCGTGACCTTCGAGAGTCTAACTATGGCCCACACAATGGACATGCATGATAACATGAGGTAACCAAACCTATCCCAACACCTCTATCCAGTGAACACAAACTTGAATGAGCTATGATAGATATTACCAACAAGAACGGAAGCCTACTTATCTTAGCACACCCCGAATCCCGAAAAGTCATGCATGGTCCACATGACAATGGCTCGTATGTTGGCAGATCGTCGACCATTGCACTTGCTCATATCTTCCACGGCGACCCCCTCCTCCCACAAAATCTTAAGCTCATCGACTAATGGACGAAGATACACGTCCATATTCTTGACTTTGTAGAGGCCAGGAACGAGCAAGCTAAGAATAAGATGTCCTTTCTTCGTAGAAAGCCATGGAGGGATGTTGTAGTCTACAAGACACACATTGTAAGAAGTTGAGCGCATACTGAATGGGTTCACGCTATCCATAGCAAGACCGAGCCGAAGATTCCTTGTTTCTCGGGCAAAGCTTGGAAAGGTAGAGTCAATGTGACTCCATGCGCATAAATCCACTGATATTCGTTGGACTCCATCTATGGATCTATTCTGTCCATGCCACGTTGTCAAGTTCGCCATGTCGGATGACGTACAAAACATGTGATGTATACAAGGGATAAGCAAAAAGCGTCTAAGAACTTTTTGAGGGATGGTTTGCCCTTGCAAGCCCTGTCGATACCTGTGAACACCACACTTTGGACATGTCTCCATAGTCTCATATTCTCCTCGAAATAGTACATAATCATTGACACATGCATGGATGCTGTTGTAGTCCATGCCAAGCTTTCGTAAAACATGTCGCATGTCATCACAAGACTCAGTCATGGTATTTGCAAGTGGTAATATATGATACTTTAGCAACCTATACTTTTAGGTGGTGCAACTTACATATGGCTATCTAGCTCCATAGTTTAAAAATGCATCTAGTGATTGAATTTTAGTGCCCCCCTAGGCTACCCATGCTCAAAGTGCTAAAAAACTACATATATGTGCTTGGCATAAGAACTTTTGCAAGCATGACAATAATGTCTTTCAACCTTCCTTGGGTAGAATATATACAGAGTATTTGGTTGGCTAGAGATGTGTGCTTCATATACAAATGAAAAAGTAAGAGCATGGACATGCTTGCCCTAAGAAAGGTCCTTTTTTGCAACACTTTTCTTCAAGACATTTATAAACAAACATAAGGACAAAGTATCCATGCTTGACTAAAAAGTTTGAAAGCCTCTACAGCAATAAAATGCATCTTGAAACTACTAACTTCAAACTCTATCACAAGAAATATATAATATAATAATAATAAATAATAATAATAAACTACAAGCTTTCCAGCACATGAGTGTTTCTCACTATAGAAATCACTATTGCTTGATGCTTTTAATATAATTTAAGTTTCCAATTAGCTTTGCAAATTCCACACAACTAAAAAGTTGATATTTCTTAAGTTGTTTCACATTATCAATGAGTTTCTTCTATACACAATGTCCATTTTTCAACTTTGCGACATAACTTAAAGAGACAACAATGTCATTTTGTTTGCACCAACTTCAAACTCTAACACAAAATACAGAATGCATATAGTAGAATAACTAAAACTTAGAAGCTTTCTAGCACATAAAAGTGTTACTATAATAGATTTCACTATTAACAAATGTATTCTTGTTTGAACAACAAACTTGACACTCCAAACTAACACAAGTAGTAGCCCAATTGGGTGCGTGAGTTGTAAAAGTTCTAAGGATTGAAACCAACAACTAGGTGGCTCCCTTGTATGCTACTTTTGGGTGAAGAGATAGGGTGATCCCATTAATAATTTTTGGTACTTATAATTGAAATTACAACATTCATTGATGATAATGGCAAATAATAAACTTACAAATAATGCAACCACGACAAAAAAGATGGTATGACAATAATAAGACACATAAAGAGCAAGAAAATATTCAAAATACTCATGATGATGTATTATATGAGATATCAAGAGAAGAACAAAGGAGCTAGAGCATCATTACAGAGGTTACCGTGTAGGCTAGGGGGAGGTGTGGTGCACTGTAATATTCCCGCTCGAAAATATTACCCAACTTGACTTCCCGCACACCGCGGAAACCCTGTGCAAGGTTATCTTCCGTATGGAAATTTCCGGCAGTTTAATATGTAACTCGCACGCATGAAAACGGGACCTCCGCATTGGCAAATCAAGGCGGGGGTTCAAATCCGCAAACCGCAGGTAAACACCCTCTTGGGAGGGGAAAAATGAATAATATTAAGGCAAATTTTTTTATGTTTATCCCTCTCCCCCAGCCAATGCATGGCTGGAGGAGAGGGAGTGAGGGGAGGGATGGGCTAGGTGGGAGTCGTGGGCTGCATGCACAGCCCACGTGGTGGAGCTCCCCTCTCCCCCCTTGGGCTATATAAACCCCCCCTTAGCCTTGTGGGGGGGGGTAAGGAGGAAAAAGACTATGTGGGGGAGAAAAGGCTGCAGGAGACCGCCGTGCTGCTGTGGGGCCACTGCCGTCATGGAGGGCGCCAAGATCGCCGCTGCTGCCGTTGCCATTAATCCGCCGCCACCGGGCTGAAGCCACCATCGTTGAGTGCTATTGGCCGTGGTCCACGTCGCCACCAACACGTCAAATTACCAGTTCGTCGTCTTCTTTTTCACTTCATTATTACCCCTCCCTCTTCCACGTGGGTTCTGACCATAGCCAGAAGCTTCTTTTAAGAAGCTTCTAAGGGGGCTTCCTTAAACCCCATTCACACAAGGCCTCCATAAGTCCATTCCTAGCCATCCCGGGTTTTAAAAGAAGAAGAAGAAGCTCATAAAGCCTCCATTCCCGCAGCTCTCTTGTAAAAGGCCCATCTCCACAATCCAAGCTCCAACCCCGCAAGGCCTCCCATAAGCCCAAATCCCGCAAGCCGATATTCTCAAGGATTCGCACTTCGGAAGGGATCTCCTGCATACGAGGGAGAAGGGCAAGATCTTGAAGCTGCTCACCAAGGTTGGAGGAGACTCATCGATCGCGTAAGGGTAAAGGCAAACCGAAAGTCCGTAATTACGGCCACGACGGCCCCCAAGAAGTCGCAAGTCGCGCCTGCGAGAGGATCTTCTCCTATATTCACGTGGATATTTCCCCGAACCCACAAACCCAGGTTTTTACTAATTTTGATTCCATGCAAAAGTAATGCATTATGCATGTTAATTTCATGGACTAGGAAGCACCTATGCATGTCAAATTCACCTAGCCTAGTTAAATCCAATTGGAAATAAATTGACTATTTGAACAATTACTAGAACTAATTCATGACACGAAATTGGATCATTGATATTTTTAAAGTGATGATCGCAAATTGTCTATGCATCCTACGACCTTAATAGTATGTTGCCTTGTCGTGCATTTCAAAGTGACGGCCTAGAACACCTATTGCCTATCATTATAAGGTTGAAATTATTAAAGTGCACCTTTGACTAGACATGGAAAGATTAAGCGTAGGTCGCATTTTTAGGCAAATCTTCATTGTAATGATTCATTAGGGCAAGCCGTTAACACCCGTAGAAAATAGTAGAGCACGGAAATGATTCTATGAACTTGCATGTGGGATGTGCTTGGAATAGGTTAAAGCTTTAATTGGCATGAATTGCATTTAGCTACGTTGTAGTTAGGAAAGAATTGCATGTTGCACATTCATTGCACGCAAAAATTTCATTCACCATCAAAAGTTGTATTTAGGGAAAGACTGCATGGTTTATTAAAGCATGAAATTTTAAAAGTTAATATAAAAAATTGTGGGCATGATTCTTGAATGTAAGTCCTAGTAGGTTCAATGGAAGTTATTCTGCAATTTATCATGCGTTTTGATCTTAACAAAAAAGGTTAGGATTATTGCGAATCTAGTGGTATGGAGAAGCAATGAATCGCGTGTTTACGTGAAATTGTGACATGTTGCAACTAGTTTTCCCGTTTAGATCAAGTTAACATCTCTAGGAATGGTTCGTCCTTGTCGCAAGACAAGATCGAATTATCTAAATCACCTAACCCGCAAGGGATTTGTATAGGCATGGTTCAATCGCGATACAATAAATACCCCAAGCGTTAGCTAGGGTTTAGCGTTAAGGATTTGGCCGAGTTTTGCACTTGTTGCCAAGTCGAAACCCTCATACCCAAAGGTCCAACCCGCATTCACGGAATGTAGGGTCAAAAGGACGCTCATGCAAGTAACGATCTAGGGTTTCTACCCTAAGGATCATTCGTTCTAATGTTGAAATTCGGATTGAGTTGGAATCCCTAGGACCGATCGTTGTCGGCCTAGTGCAATTAGGATTGGATTGGGTAAGAAGACACTCTAAACCCTGCCTCTTGTCTACTCATAATTCCTTGACCAGAAAACACCGTTCAATGGGTGAAATGATCCCTTGGAATAGATGCGACACTTGTGCAACAAATTGCAATGTCGCATGGTCTTGTGGTTTGATCACAAGAGAGTTTTGCCAGTCCTTGGAACGAGGTTGGCAGGTTCTTGCGCAAGTTTAACTTGCAAGAGAATGAGTAGTCATCCTGTTATATCACCTTTCTTGGGAGAAATTGCCAAGTTAAGGGAAGTTAGGTACTTGCTTGGAAGCAAAGGATCAATCAATAATTTGGAGCAATATGGTCGCAAGGATTTACTGTTAATAAAACCTAAGGTATTGGTTAAGTTGGGTTAATAGGGTATGGCCCTGACCCAAGGACAAAAGGGTAAACAAACAAACCCTTGGGGATCTTGCCAAGTCGCAATTGATCTCGGATCGAATGTTGGATACATTCGGAGAGAAGGATTCACTCCTTAGCAGTGGCCAAATAAACGACCACTGGAAATGATTGTGCTTGTAACAGTTTAGGAGCACTGTTTGCATTGTTTGCTCAAGGAACTAAAGGACGGAAAGATATTTAATGCTTCAGATTGAAGGCCTGAAGGGAGAGGCAGCTTCACTTACCCCCGACTGTCTGCCTGACCCTAACCAAGGGGGTTGTTAGCCGCACCGAAAATGTGGACCGAACCCGCTGCGTGAGGTCTATTCGTTGAGCGCTACTTGGAGCAGGAGGACGCTTGGGTGCCAGGGGGGGCTCTGGCCATAAATCCCTTGTCTTCCGGGCCCTGCATAAGGGGCCAACGTGACTCAGGATTAGATCTCGAGGCCCGCATACTAGTCTACGGGCAGAATCTTGGATTAGTAATCCCTATGGATTGCTAGATAGCCTTCGGGCGGATTATGGATTAGCCTGCGGGCTGGACTTTATGGATGTATTCCAAAGATAAATATGATAACCTGTTGAAAAGGAACTTGTTTGAGACTGTTTTTCTATGTCAAGTGCTAAGATTACGTGAAGGAACTAGTGTCTAACGGGCTAATTAAGGAAGCTGCTTGATGCATGTCCAATTAAATGTGGTAGCTAATTAGACAACTAAAGCAATCTTGAGGAAAGTGCGGTGGATGTGGTCATGGGTCCGTCCTATGGATAGGTGGTCCTGGTTGGCCGGGAACTTTTCTCAATCGAAATGGACAGCAAGGAGCTCTTCTAAAAGGAAATGAACAATAAGGGCATGGACCTAAGGTTTAGGTTACTGGAATCCTGATTTATGTTGTTTTAGGGGAACGGAATGGGACTATGCCTTATGGGCAAAGAGGTTGAGCCTTGCATCCCTCTCGTTTCCCATTCTCCTTGAACCAAGTGCTGCATGAATCCGCTTCGTCCCTGGCGTTTCTGCGTAAAGTAGTTTGCTTGGGGTTCGACGCTAGTTGCCGTTTAGGAAAGTGAAAAAAATTTACCTTAATATGATTCATTTTCCCCCTCCCAAGAGGGTGTTTACCCGCAATTTGCGGATTTGAACCCCTGGCCTTGATTTGCCAATGCGGAGGTCCCGTTTTCATGCGTGCGAGTTACAGATTAAACTGCTGGCAATTTCCATACGGAAGATAACCTTGCATAGGGTTTATGCGGTGTGTGGGAAGTCAAGTTGGGTAATATTTTCGAGCGGGAATATTACACGCACGCCTAAGTGATGATCGGCCACATGGAAGGGCACCTGCAAAAGAGACATCCAAATGGCCATGCAATTAGGGCCACTCACACATGCCACATAAGAAACTAAAAGGGGTTGTTGGGTGTACTTTAAGAACACTCAATCACCTTTAATGATGGTTATTTAAAGAGTGTTTGTGTAAGAAGATGGTGGACACATTTTCCTAAGCATTCATTCACTCACTCACTCTTTCTATCTCTCTCTTTATGAGAACTTCATTCACTCACTCGCTCACTCACTCTTTCTTTCTCTCTCTCTCACACGCTCTCTCTATGAGAAGTTAGAACTTCATAGAGGTACAATCCCATTGGCATAATATTTACTATTTTTGTAACTGAATATTTTTTGAATTCCAAAGCTTCTTTAGTTATAAATTTATTAGGTATCCTCGGTATCGTCACAAATCATTGGTCCATCCTTGAAATTGAACAAAATTTCTCATGCAACACACTTGGATGCCTTGATAATGGCAACCCACCCAAATGCCTTAATGACGTGTCTAAGAGCTAGGTCATGCACATGCAAAATCTACTTGCGTAAGCCCTTGAAGTAGAGGTTATAGCATGTATGACTGACACATTATAACTACTACAATGTGTGTGTTAGCATTGGCAAAAAGAGGACAACTAACATCACTTGAGAGCCTTGTACACGGCTTTAAAGGTAGAACTAACTTTCCTAAGGCCTTGCATGACTGTAAGAATCTCATTTCTAACTAGCAAAAAGTCTAGAGTCTTCCACCAAGGGGTATTTCCAAAGGCCTTATGATTCCTATGGCACCAAAGAGTTGCAAAGAGCCTTCATTCATGGAGCTTCCATTTCCAAATAGTAATGTTTTTGCTATAGCATGGAAGCTTGCCTTGTTTATCCATCACTAAAGTTCCTTATATATCCTATGGACTTCTACACAAGCTCATAGTAAATGCTTGAGAATTTCCTTCTTTCTTACATAAAGGCCACATAGATATGATATCTTCTTGGATTCACTAAGTCTCTCCGTTGTTTTGGGAATTTGTTCATCAGTGGTTTCCATAGAATCAGGTTAAGGCGTTTCAAGGGGGTAAGCCCCAAACATGTCTAACTCTCCTCTTCCAAGTCCTCAATTTGGTTAGCGGATAGCTTGCTTTCTAGTAAGTGCAAAGCTTTAGGATATGTTTGCCATCCACCCTAAAAAAATCTTCGACTTTCCAATAAATGCTTAGGAGATGGAATTGGAGCGAGCAAGAAGTGGAATCTAAGTGAGCAAGAAGGCAGGTGGCTTAAGGAAATCCTGGCCCTTGGGCAAAGAATTGGCCAATTATAGTCACCTTTACTTTCAAATGTACGTAGTGACTAAATGTGTGCTAGGACTCTTGGTGGAGTCTAGGGGGGTGGTCAATTGAACATTGGTCTATATTAACCTTGCCGGAGTTTAGAGGGGTTGTCAATTGAACATTGGTCTATAAAACCTTCTCTTTCCTTTCTTTCTGTAATACGATAAATTTTTAGGTGCCAAGACTCCATTAGGGTGAGGTAGACATCAACCGGGACAACTGGGTCATCTTTACTATTAGTTAAGGAGAGGTGGGGGCGGGTGCCACGTGGCAGCCCCCCACCTCCCCCACAAGGAAAAAAAGAGAACACGAGGACAGGTACCACGCGTCCAGCACCCGCTCCCGCCCGCAAAAATCGCGCCCACCCCGGCGCGAAGCGCCAGGCTGAGTCTAGGCACGGAGCGCCTAGTTCCTACGATTAGAACACAGCTGGCTTAGATGCAAAGTGAGCTAGTGCAAACCAGCAAACCCTTCAGGGTATTCTCTTATCGAAGACTTGGGCTTGCGTGTGGCCATGTAGGTAGATGTACTTGGGCGAGCCAGTTGGAACGTAAATCTCAAAGCATCGGTTTTTAATCGATTCCTCTTGTTAAAGCTTAACGTATAGTGCACGTGGGCGGAAGCATGAGCAGGGAAACAATGTATCCTGGACACTCAGGTGGGTATGCACCAATGTCACTCTTTTACCGATAATGTGCAAATTGCAGCAGAGGCTGATCACACAGCAAGACAGGAAGCAAATCTTAAGAAAATCATCATAAATAGAACCACACTTCTGAGCCTTACCTAGCTAAGAAAAGTCGTTTGTCTGATGCTGCAATTAAAGCTATTAGTTTGTGTCCAACCTTTAGCTGCTTAAGATGTTTGTATGCATGACTCAGAACCCATGCCTCCAAACTTATCTCTTAAAGCACTGGAACTTAGGAAACAGACAGAGGTTACATCCATATCTAGAGATGCCATATATCATGGTCTGCAGCTGTGCATCAACCAAAAAGACCTGGCATCTGGAAGGCATCTCTATTACCTCATGGTAATTGGTGGGTTAGATGTGATTAGAGTCTTAGGAGACCATGTTATACGGATGTTTGCTACCTGTGGAAGCTTGATAGATGCAGAGGATGTTTTTTGCAGGGTTGTTGAACCAAGTTTGTATACATGGAATACCATAATCTCAGCTCATGCCATGTTTGGGAAATGGTGCACAGTTTTCGAGATTTACGACAGAATGCAAGAGAATGGCATTGCACCTGATCGGATCACATATCTGTGCATGTTGAAAGTGTGTGCCAACATTGTGGCATTAGAGAAGGGTAGACATGTTTTCTCCCAAATTGTCAAATGGAAACTTGACTCAGAGGTTGTAACAGGAAATACTGTGATTTATATGTTCACTAAGTGTAAAAAATTAGAGGATGCTCAAAAAGTGTTTGATAGTTTGCCTTTTCGAGATTCCGTTTCATATAATGTGATGATCTCCGCATATGCTGAGCTTGGGGACGGTCTACTTGCATTGGAACTTTTGGAAATTATGCAACAAAATGACATAAAGCCTGATAGGGTTGCTTATTTGAGCATATTAAAAGTGAGTACTAACACGGATTTTTTGAAACAGGGCAAACTTATTCATGATCATATCATTAAAAGTGGGCTTGATACAGACATAACCATTGGAAACACCCTAGTTGATATGTATGCAAAGAGTGATAACCTGGATGAGGCATGCAAATTATTTGAAACACTGCCCGATCATGATGTGGTATCATGGGGTGTAATTATTGCAGGCTATGTCCAGAATGGCGATAGCTCTCACGCCCTCAGATTGTACAGCAGGATGGAGGAAAAGAGTATATTACCAAGCAGAGTTACTTTTATGTGCACTTTGAAGGCTTGCGGCAATGTAGGATCCATACATCAAGGAAGGTTGATACATGACCAGCTTGTGAGGGACAGTTTTGAAGAAGATGCACTGGTTGGGAGTACACTTGTGGACATGTATGCAAGATGTGGGAGCCTGATAGAGGCAGAAACTATGTTTGAAGACTTGACAGATCGAGATATTGTGTCATGGGGAGCAATGATTGCTGGATATACCCAGCATGGATATGGGTATTTAGCTCTTGAGTCTTTTGAGAAAATGCAGCAGGAGGGCGTCAAACCAAATGAGGTCTTGCTATTATGTTGCTTGAAAGCTTGTGCTAGTGTTGGAGCAAGGCTACAAGGCAGGATGCTGCATGATATGGTCCTTAGATATGGACTTGATTCAGAGGTGCTAGTTGGAAATAGTATTGTTAATATGTATGTGAAATTTGAAAACTTGAAAGAGGCTAGTAGAGTCTTATTTTGTTTACCCTTTCGAGATGTCGTGACATGGAGTACAATAATTGCAGGATATGCAGGGCATGGCCATTGTTTTATGGTCCTTGAACTGTACATAGAAATGCGGCGGGATGGTCTCATTCCCGACAGGGTTACTTTTTTATGCTTAGTGAAATCATGTGGAAGCCTGGGAGCCATAGAACAGGGCAGGATTCTACATGGGGAAATAATAGTTTGTGATCTTTACTTGGATGCAACTGTTGGGAACAGTCTTATTGACATGTATTCCAAATGTGGTAGCATGGCAGATGCACACAGTGTGTGTAGCAAGATGACAAGTCAAGATGGTGTGTCATGTGCTGCAATGGTTTCTGGATATGCTCAATGTGGCCTCTTGAATTCAGCTAGGGAATGTTTTGAGGATATGCAACAAAGAGGTCTTAAGCCTACTGATGCAGTGTTTTTGGGCATTCTTGCAGCTTGTAGTCATGCTGGCCTGCTCAACGAAGGTTGTTACTTTCTTGAGTGCATGGAAAAGGTTCATGGCCTAGCACCTAATATCCAGCATTACAGTTGCATGGTTGATCTTCTGGGTCGTGCCGGACACTTGGTTGAGGCTGAAGATTTACTTAAAACCATGCCGCTTACACCAAATGGTCTTTCATTGACATCTTTGCTGACTAATTGCAAGACGTTTATTCATGACCAGCTGGGAGTAGAAATATTTAACCAGGTTGCCCAAACAGATCCTTTCGATGTTGCATAATCGTGTCCCTTGTTACGACTGGCTAAAACACACTT
Organism: Lygodium microphyllum; assembly: GCF_053477565.2. Taxonomy (NCBI): domain Eukaryota; kingdom Viridiplantae; phylum Streptophyta; class Polypodiopsida; order Schizaeales; family Lygodiaceae; genus Lygodium; species Lygodium microphyllum. Next base: position 91,720,789 of record NC_141140.1, on the reverse strand, counting down.
AGATACATCACATTCAGTGAAAAGTCAGATGAGAAAGTAACAAGCTGAGAAGTCAGATGATGTTGCTTCAATGATTTCTGGATTTTCTTGCTTAGTATGGCATGTTGAATTCAGCTTGAAATTTCTTAGCTCATTCAAGAAAGAGGCCTTAAGAGTCTTACTGATGCTAGGTATTCTTTCAGCTTGCAGTCGTGATGGCTTTTAAACAACCTTGTTACTTTTTTATACACATGGAAAATGTTCGTGGCCTAGCCCCTAATGTTGAGCATTACCTGAGTTTGATCTCCCTGGTCATGTGAATTTCTGGTAAAGGCTGAATATCAGCAAGTATCATCTCATTGAGTAGTTTCAAGGCGTTTATTAATGGTGGACTGGGAGTGAAATCATTAGCAGCCTTTAAATGAGTATTTGATGGTCAGGACCATTAGAGAATGACCTTTAATGACATTTCTTATGCATTCTCATTCACATGTGGTTTGCCTTGTACCCAGCATGTCTGGGGCAATGCTCACCAAATACAGGTTTTGGAGGTATCCTTTAGGCCTAGTTTGTTGTAAAGTTGCTGTGGCAATGGAATCATTTGGCAGCAATTGGTGATGATACAATGCAGCTCGCCTTGATACTGCAAATTCATGACTCTACATAGCTCCCCAAGTTTGAAAGTATCATAAATTTTGCAGATGATAGTGGATAAAATTGAAGACATTGAAAGCCAAGACAAAGTGGGAGCAAGCTTTGAAGGGGGAGGAAAATATCTTTTTGAACCTTGTGTGGAAAAGGATGCCTTCAAGATGTAAACTAAGCTTGTTGGTGACAAATATCATGATATCATCTTCAGTGATTTGTGAAGTGGCGGCTTCTTCTACTTATTTTCTGGGTTCACCATGCCTGGAGCACAGTTTGTGCATAGCATAGTGACTACAAGCATATGTGATTCTCACATGTATGTATATTTTAGTATATCAACTTACATCTGAGTGAATGATTTTGTTTTCCCCTGAATGGTCTGTTTCCCTGTTAAATTATGTGTTTATATGGCTGTTGAAGGTGTCCTTGACAATCTGGGCTTTGATCAGGTGCAGAAGAGTGATCCCTTCCATGCACAACTTCATTGTATTGGACAAGTTCACTTTGAAAAGCAGACTGCGATATTTTACAGGTAAATATAAATATGCGATATTTTACAGGTAAATATAAAGAGGCTCTTTAGAGCAGTCCTATACAAGCGTTCTCAAAGGTGGGCTGGAGCAGCAAGAAGCTAAGAGGGCATAGTATAGATCCACAATTTCCTTCCGAAGTTTTGAAGGGGAACTAGTCACAATTCAAGGGGAGGTTGGTAAACCCGAAATCCAATTAGCAAAGGCATCATGGATAGTTAAGGGAACGCAGAAGGGTTTACCCATCTACTTGATCAAGCTGAATACACTAGAGCAAAGCAAGGACTTTGAAGAAGAACCTTCATGGCTGAAGGAGTATGCAAATGTGTTCCGCGAAGACTTGATGGAGCTACCACCTCCAAGGGGGATTGATCATGAGATCAAACTCATACCAGGCACCGCTCTAGTTGCAAAAAGACCCTACAAAATGTCTATTCCCGAAGCTATTGAATCAAAGGAGCAGCTCAAACAACTTTTAGATCTTGGGTTCATTCGGCCTAGTAGTTCGCCATGGGGAGCTCCTGTGTTGTTTCAAAAGAAGAAGGATGGAAGGCTCCGGCTATGCATCACTATAGAGGGCTGAATCAAGTAACCATCAAGAATAAATATTCTATCCCAAGGATAGACGAGTTACTCGATCGCCTACAAGGGGTAAAAATCTTCTCAAAAATTGACTTAAGGTCTGGGTATTACCAAATCCGCATCAAGGATGAGGATATTTCAAAGACAGCTTTCAACACTAGATATGGTCATTTTGAGTTCACAGTAATGTCCTTTGGATTAACCAATGCTCCTGCTACATTCAATAGGCTAATGTAGGATATCTTTAGACCATACCTTGATGAGTTTGTACTTGTTTTCTTTAATAACACCTTGGTCCACTCCAAGGAAGAAGAAGACCATGAGTCTCAACTTCGCGCTGTCCTTGAAATCATGAGGATGTACAAGCTTTATGCCAAAAAGAAGTATGCCTTCCTTAAACGACAGATTGAGTATCTAGGCTTCATAGTATCAGAAGAGGGAATCTCCACGGATCTTACAAAGGTTAAAGATGTACAAGAATGGCCCCCATTGACCACTATTAAGGAAGTGTGTAGCTTTCTTGGTCTAATAGGATGGTATAGAATCTTCATCAAAGACTATGCCTTAGTTGCGGCATCCCTCACAGATCTACTAAAGAAGCAGGTTGCCATAGTGTGGACAGCCATTGAACAAGCAAGCTTCGACCAACTCAAATATAGCTTAGTGACAATGCCAATTCTAAAGCTCCTAGACTTGAGCAAGGAGTTCAAAGTTGTTACGGATGCGAGCTCACTTGCACTAGGCTGTGTACTCTGGAGGTACTACTTGCTCGGCAATAAATTCTTCTTAGTCACGGACCATAAGAGCCTCAAATGGATCTGCACCCAGACTGACCTCAACATGAGGCAACACCATTGGATCGAGGTGCTACAAGAGTATGACTTTGAGATCAGATATAGACTTGGTAAGGAAAATGTGGTCGCTGATGCCTTAAGTCATAAAGTGTTCCTCAACTTTCTTATTATGAAGGAACCTTCGACGGTCGGGTCACTAGCCACCATGGTGTCAATGCCAAGCAACCCTATCCTCAAATTGGCCAAGGACTCTAAACATGACCCACAATATCAAAAAATGATAAAGGAGATCAAAGAAAAGGACCAAAGTTTCAAACTCAAAGTTAAATAACAATAGTACTCTGTCTATGAAGGCCTAGTCTACTTCAGGACAAGACTATGTATTCCTTCGAGCCAAAGACTTAAACAATGGATACTATGGGAAGCACATGATTCCCCTTTCTTTTGTCATCCAGGATATGCCAAGACTCTTAAATGGTCAGGAGGAGCTATCATTGGGAGAGACTTAAGGGAGATGTACTCAAATATATCACGGAATGTTTGTCTTGCCAACGCATCAAGGCAGAGCATATCAAGATGCTTGGAAAGCTACAACCCCTCAACATTCCTCAGATGAAGTGAAAATTTATCAACATGGACTTTGTTGTTGGGTTACCTTCAGTTTTAGGTGGATACAACTCAAGTACGGCCTATCATCCTCAAATTGATGACCAAACAAAAAGGGTCAATCAAGTGATTGAAGATATGCTTAGGGTATATTGCTGTCATGAGCCTAAGAAGTGAATCCAATATCTACCCTTGGTGGAGTTCCCCTACAATGCTTCTTTCTAGCAAAGCATTCAAATGATACCTTTCCAAGCATTGTATGGGGATGATTGCCGTTTTCCATTAAATTTCTCAGATCTAAAAGGGAGCGACGGATCGAAGGTTGGACTCGAGAGCTATAGCGGGAGAGCAAGAGCAAGAAAGGGAGAGACTAGAAATGGGAACTCCAACAGTCACAATGTGTGACCGGGCCTTCCTTTATTTAAATTGTTACTAAAAGAATAAAGAATAAATTGACGGTGACGGGCGCCCGCCACCTCCAGTGTGCAGTGGCGGTGACTGTCGGTGTAGTAATACACGGACGGCTAGGCAGAGGCGCCTTTACCCCCAACAACCTCCCACTTAAAGGTAAATTTGTCCCAGTGAGGAGTGAAAAGAAAAAGAAAAAAAGACAGTACAACACGTACACATGTACAACAGGATGAGGAAAGACGTCATCTTATCCCACGCCCATCAACCTCTTGAGGAAGGCAAAGTGCTCTGTAGAGAGGCTTTTCGTGAGCAGATCTGTAGGATTCTGGTCAGTTGAGATCTTGACAAGATCAACAGACTTGTCCTCAATGACCCCGCGTATGAAGTGATACGTCACCTCAATGTGTTTCGTCTTCGCATGGAAGACAGGATTCTTGGCTAACTGAATAGCACTCATAGAATCCGAATGCAGTGTAGGGATAACATCAATACCAAGGTCAACAACTAAACGACCCAACCAAATGGCCTCCTTGCAAGCCTCAGTGGCTGCAATATACTCGGCCTCGGTAGTAGAAAGGGCCGTGCATTTCTGCACCCTGGACATCCAAGAAACAACACCTCCAGCATAGGTGAATACATAGCCGGAAGTGGACTTCCTACTATCTGCATGTCCTGCATAATCAGAGTCAGTGTACCCCACGACTCTTGTATCCTGGCTGCCATAGCATATGCACATATCTGCAGTTCCCTTTAGGTACCTCATGATACCTTTCACGGCATCCCAATGCTTCTTGCTAGGTGTAGCCATATAGCGTGCCACAACACCAACTGCAAAGGCAATATCCGGACGAGTGGCTATCATGGCATACATAAGACTGCCCACTGCGGATGCATAGGGAATCTTAGCCATCTCGGCCCTCTGCTCATCTGTCTGCGGACAATTAGCCTGTGATACCTTCACATAAGAAGGCAATGGACAGCCAATAGGCTTTACGTCCTGCATGCAAAAGCGCTCAAGGACTTTATGAATGTACTCCCTCTGTGATAAGTAGAGGAGTCCCTGATGCTTGTCGTGTCTAATGCGCATACCAAGTATGTGAGCGGCCTGTCCCAGATCTTTCATCTCAAAGCTCTTCTTGAGTTGAGCCTTAAGAGCATCTAGCTCATCATGAGCTTTCCCTGTTATCAGCATATCATCCACATAGAGTACCAAAATCAATAAAGAATCATCACGGGCTTTCTTCGTGTAAAGACACGGATCCATAGCCCTCCGGCTGTAGCCTTGTGACTGCATAAAGGCATCAAACTTATGATACCACTCCCTAGGTGCCTGCTTCAAGCCATAAAGACTTTTTTTTAATTTGCACACTAGGTGCTCCCTACCAGGTTCTGCAAAGCCCTTAGGCTGCTCCATATAAATCTCATCATGCAAGTCCCCATGTAAGAAAGCCGTCTTGACATCCATCTGGTATAAATCCAAGTCAAGCTGAGCAACCGAAGCGAAGACTAAGCGTAGGGTGGTCATCTTAACCACAGGAGAAAAGACCTCATCAAAGTCCACACCATGCTCCTGCTTAAAACCCTTTGCTACCAATCTAGCCTTGTATGCTGGCTTGGGGTGTCCAGGGGTACTTTTTAGCTTGTACACCCGCTTGCATGGCAAAGCCTTCTTGCCCGTAGGCAAGGAAACCAAATCCCAAGTGTCATTCTTATGCAGGGAGTCTATCTCAGACTGCATAGTCCTCTCCCAGGAGTGACTGTCACCCCTGCGCATAGCCTCATCATAAGTGAAAGGCTCTCCTGCATCTGTAACTAAGACATAATGCATCGAGGGCTGAAATCTATCAGGTGGACGTCTGTCTCTAGTAGACCGTCTAGCTGCTTGTTCAATGTCCTGACCATGAGCATCTACTGGAGCTGTAGGTTGTCCAATTGGTTGTGCGGAAGCTCTCGGCTCCTCCTGAAATATGACCATGTGGATCTCAACAACTCTCTCAGGCTGCCTATGCATCTTGTCTTCATGGAAGACTACATCATGATTGCGGATGACTTTCCGCACCTGCGGATCCCAGAGACGATAACCCATCTCGCTTGTATCTCCATAACCAAGGAAAATGCATTTGACACTCTTGGGATCCAGCTTATTTCTCTTGTCCTTGGGCACATAGCAAAATGCCTCACATCCAAAGACACGGAGATACGTATAAGAGGGAGGTTTTCTAGTCCATACCTCCTCTGCAACCTGGAAATCCAAACCACTAGAGGGTGATCTGTTTATGACATGCACAGCTGTACTAACTGCCTCAGTCCAAAAGCTCTGTGGTAGGCCTGCATGGCTAAGCATACTGCGTACACGTTCCTAGATGGTTCTATTCATCCGCTCAGCTAAACCATTCAGGGGGGGGTGTAGGGGGCGGTCAACTGACGCTTAATACTCCTCTCATCACATAACTGCTCAAAAGCACGTGAGACATACTCACCCTCGTTATCTGTCCTTAGGCATTTTAGCCTATACCCAGACTGGTTCTCAACCAATGCAAGCCATCTCTGAAACACAGCCAAGACATCGGAGTTTAGCTTAATGGGATAAGCCCAAACTTTCCGTGAAAAATCATCTATGAATGTAACAAAATACTTTGTACCACCCATAGACTGACAAGGTATGGGCCCACAGACATTCGAATGTACCAATGCCAAGGGCTCACTCATGCGTGGCCGACCAGACTTCTTATGGGTAGACCTAGTCTGCCTGCCATAAAGACTGCTCACATGAATCAAAACATGCATAATCAAGGGGCGGTAAATACTGCAAACCAGAAAGCATTTTCATTCCCTTCAAAGACATATGGCCCAAACGGGCATGCCAAAGAGATACATGTGGGATAGAACCCACATACAAAACATGATCAAGGGAAGAAGCTGATACAATCAAGGGGTAGAGACTGCCAGCCTTGGCACCTCTCGCAATCACAAGTTTGCCACGAGTGATCTTCCATGTAGAGTCTCCAAAACATACATGATAGCCTGTGTCATCAAGCTGTCCAGCTGACATGAGACTGCGTGTCAAAGCAGATACATGACGTACATTCTGCATAACAAAACTGTTGCCAGAAGGAAGCTGCAGCCTAACATCACCAATGCCCACAATATCAAGAGAGCTGTCATCACCCAAGCGCACAGTATCCGAAACAGTAAGGTATGAATGAAACCACTCTCGGCAAGGTGTCACATGAAAGGATGCACTTGAGTCCAAGAGCCAACATTGTGCATACATAGAGTGTATCTCTGTCATCGGCGAAGCACTAGAAGAAGCTGCAAGGATATAATCATTGTCACAAGACTGTGACAACTATTACCTTTTTGTTGGTTTCTTTATTACATATTTTATTTGGTTTTTCTTTTTGGAAGGATCCCTCTTGAAATCTAAACGCCTGAGTTGCATGGCCAGTATGTGAAACGGACAAGAATGTCTAGTGAGTCAAGACCGGACAGTTAAGGTCCAATACAAGTCTGGAAGAGACTAGTGGCACTGTAGATTAACAAGCCTGGAAGAGACTTGTGAAAGTGTATATGGACAAGTGTGTTGAAGAACTAGCCTGGAAGAGACTAGTTCAAAGTGAAGATGGACAAATCTTCAAGAGATTAGTCCATGTGGGGTCATCAGTGGAAATTCACTTTCAGTTGAGTTACATTACAAATTTGGTAGTCTGCAAAGATGGTTAGAAGACTAGTGGGGATGCAATGGAAGCAACTCCTAAAATTTAGGGAGTTACTATTTTTGGACCCCAGAATCTGTTCGCGTCATTATCTTCGTTTTTGTACGAGGATTAATCCTCTGGTCTCTGTGCCGAGGTCAAATTTTGAACCGAGGATGGAGAATTTTAGACCGAAAGGTTTAAACAGGAAAATTGTTAAATGTATGCTATGTGTCACAATTTGGGCATAAATTTCCCAAAAGAGAGAGAGAGGGCAGCATAAAAACGAGTTTCAATGCATGGGGGGCTCATTTTTGTGAAAGGGAGATGGATTGCTGCAGATGGAGAGCTCGAGAGCTGGTCTACCTTGTCTATGATGCACAAAAGGCTGAGCTTGCTTCCTACTCTCTCTCTCTCCCCCTGACAGTATGGTTATGCTGCAGAATCAAGGGCCTTTCTTCTGATTCAGGTACAGCTGTGTGGAATATGCTGTTTTTGCATGAGGCAAGAGCCTCTTTTCTCCAGGAACAGGAGCAGTTGTTTGCTGCCCACAAGCAGGAACAGGTGAGGGTGGTAATCTCACCAAGCGTCTGAAACAGCATTAAATCAGTTCTGATTCTAGACTGTTCAGAGGTTATTTCAGAGCCCAATTGATGTCAGAATCAAGGGGCACTTGGCCTAGATGATGCAGGACAGTGCAGGGAACAATATGAGCTGAGAACAGGTTTCAGAATAGGTCTGAACCAGTAATTACAGTGGGCTGAACAGTACAGGGAACAATATGAGTTGTAAATAGGTTCAGAACAGGTTTGCACCAGTAAATACAGCAGGCTGAAATGGTCAATTCTGCACTCCAACCAGAAGATTCAGACTTGGGCAGAGTTTCCCCTCCTGATTGGCTTGTTTTGGGTGAGTAATTGTACTGTTATGCTGTCCAATTTCACCCAGAATAGGTGAAAGACAGCCCATGTACTTTCTCTCTTTCTAAAGATAAAGAAATACCGCAAGGGGCGCCTAACTTAGGGGCCTACAGGGTGTCTGTGTGGCAACAAGAGCATTCTAGCTTCCTGTATCTCTTCTTGATTCTGTGTCTTTAAGTTCAGGTTAAGTGGGCGACTATGAATTGGGTGAAAGCATTTATATATTTTGGTTGTACACTACTGCCCTTCCCAGTGAACAGGCTGGTTTCATGGTTCCATTGCCGGGATCGAATCACTTTTTCCCTAAAGAGTGAGCCAGGGTCTGTTTGGGTGTAAGACACAGAATTGTGCATTATGGCTGATAGAAAGGAAGACACCAGAGAGGAAGCGTCTTCATCACAGGAGATCCCTGTTGTTCATGAAGTGGGAGAGTCCTCTAGACCTCCACAGTTTGTTACTCCTCTTGTTATGGTTGAGCCACAAGTTCATACGGCTTCTTCTATGGATGAAGACATTTTCAAGACTCAGTTAGTTGCTGCTGTGAGTATGTTTACTCAAGTGATGCAGAATCCAAGGTTTTTGGCATTTTTGCAGCCTTCCCTTCCTTTACAGCAAGTTGGGAAATCTGCAAAGATTTCGGATCTAGTAGAGGTCCAGGATAAGGGTAAGCATGCTGCAGATTCAGTGGAAACACCAAGGCATCTTGCGGAGTCAATGGAGACTCCAAGATTGGTTTCGACTGTCCAGGAACAGGTGGCAGAAACGCTAGTTACACAGGCATTGCCAGTTCAGCCTGCCACTTTACAGCAGCCAAATGTTGGCCTAAATGGACAGGGAAACAGTTTTCAGGCTTTACCACAGGTTTTCCCACCGACCTCTGTACATCCTGGGTACTTTGGAGGTGGATCTGTATTTCAGAGCATGGCTGGTTATGCACTTGGAAACCAGATTTATGTACCAGGAACAGTGTTTGGGGGTACACAGGGTTTTATGCCAAACCCCATGTATGGCAATATAGGCATGCAGCCTGGATTTCAGGGAGTTCAGGGCAGTTTTGGCATGCCACAGGGCACTTTTGGTATGGCTGGTTATCAAAACCAGCAAGCAAGTATTGTGTCTACAAGCCCTATAGTCAGTGGTCCGACAACTCCTATGCCACCTGTTAGTGCTCCTATGTTACAGGCATATCCTACGGATCCTTTGATGGCTCATGAGAAGCCAAAGCCATACAAGGAAGGTGGTGCAGGCATACAGTTTGACATCTTTCGAGGATTTGAAGATAGGACTAAGGCTCTTTCTTTCTTACAGTAGTTTGATGCCGCATTTGCAGGAGGGAACTTTACAGAGCCTTCTAAGGTTCGGAAAGCTGCCATTTTTCTTAAGGACAATGCTAGTCAGTGGTGGAGTACACTGTTGATGTAAGGACAGGCTCTTGCTACTTGGACTTATTTTAAGCAAGTATTTGCTTCTGCTTGGTTGACCAATGAATTTGAGATTGATGTTATGTCAGCTTGGCACAATTTGGATGCATCTAAATGCAAGGATCTGGAAGATTATAACAAGAAATTTTGGAAGGCTTTGATTCCAGTCACTTCTTACAGGGTTGTGCCATTGACCGAGCAGATAGAGAAATATTGCTGTGGACTGCCCAAGGAACTTCGGAATTATTGTACAAAAACAAAGGTCACCACTTTGACTCAGTTAATTGAGAATGCCACTACAGGAAATGCATTATTGTTGGGACAGTCAAGTGGTTTTGGGGGCAGCATTAAACATGACAAATCTGAAAAATTTTCAGCAAAGAAGCCATTTGGTAAACAGGTTTACCAGAATTCTCAAAGCACAGGTAAACCTTGGAAGTTCAAGAAGAAACCAGCCAAGTCCTTTGGACAGCAGCCAAAGGACCAAAAGAAACCTTTTGTGCACAAGTCTCTTGAAGAGAGAAAGACTTTAATGGCTGAGAGGAAGTGCTTTATCTGTGAGCAGACTGGTCATATTGCGTCTAACTGTCTGGACAAGAATAAGAGATCAGCTGATGATGATAAAGAGGACAGGAAAGGAAAGAAGCCCAAACCTTCAGCAGGTTTAGTGCCAGATATGCTGGGAGACAAGCCACACTCGGATGCTAATGAGCTTTGCAGAGCTTGGAGTAAAGTTAGTTGGTCAACCTCGACCATCTTGTTTTGGTTGACCTCCTCCAATGCCTCTACCAATCAAGAGAATGCCTCACTTGGCTGATCATTTCGCAATGCATGTCCAATCTCGAATGGGTCACAGAGAAGAGTACGCCACTCCACCTTCACCATCATAGTGGCATGGGAGACAACGACTTGCAAGGGGTCTTCCATGGGGCTTTCAATGTTATGGACCTCTGCACATTGACTCCTTGATTAATAACATATTCTTCTTACTGAATGTTAACGATAGATAATATTCTTCTTACATGTTTGTTTACCTACATGTGTGGTTGGAACATCTTGCACCATTGTAGCTTTGTGGGAGATGATGTCTTGCAAGTGGACTTCCACATGACTTTCAGTATGGTCCTCTGCATGATAAATTCATAATTAGCAACATATTTTTCATTCAAAATGTTATTGTAGATAGTATTATTGAGACACGTTAGTTCATTAGTGTCTGTGGTTGGCACATCCTCCAGTATTATAGGTTGAAAATAAAAAATTATATCCCCATATGCAAAAGTACAGACCATTCTTATTGGCATTGCATTGTGGAAAAAAAAACCCATGAGTCACGTTTGTTTACCAATAGCTGCCACGTCCCTTAGCACGGCTAGTCTGTGTTCTTGCATTCTTTCCTTCCCTACACAAGGACACACATCACTATTAACATCATATAATGATAGAATATTTTAAAGCTATGGCATCATCCAATCATGACACATGTGGAATTCACGAGCATCGTTTCTTTACCTCTCTGCACATGTGCCATGTCCAATGTGACCTCAAATCTAAGACACTTAGTTCTTCCACCCTTTGCATGTCAAAAAATATTGTTGATGTTATTTTGGTGATGGACAAGAATTATGTGCCTTCACATCATGAGTTTTGTACAAAAGCAAGCTTACCATCTTGGTGCTTTATGATACGCGTGTCAATTCCATGTGATGCCTCACTGCTTCTCGTCATTGTTGTGCATCTCTCTATAGCAGTGTGTAAGGTAACACTCTCCATTGCAAGATCTAGAAGAACTTGTTGTATCCTTCTATCTTTGCCAATGTCGCAGACCTCCTCGGTGATGCCTTCCATTGCGATCTGATCTTCAATGGTATCAACGAAGGGGCCTACATGGTTTGGTGGTTACGATTCATATTCAAGGAAATATTTTCATTGGAGGGACACAAGAGATGTCTTGGCTATAGTACTTCAAAACATCAAACCTTTTAGGTGTGGAGAAACCAAATTAATTGGTGATTAGGGCCAATCTTTGCTTGTTGGCCTCTCTTTAATGATATTGGATGTGCGCTTGCTCTTCTATTTTCTTTTTATACTACTAGTATCAGTTCCCTATGAACCCATCATAGTCTCTTCATTAGGAGACAACATAGTGAAATATACTCCTAAGAATGCAACTCATTTCACTTACCATGCCTTTGGATCCTTGTGTCTCTTGTGTTTGTTTTTTTCTTGAGTATTTTTGGTACAAACTTTTCTCATTGGAGGGGTATTCACCTTCTGGATAGTCGAGGAAAATAGGGCATCTTCAATATACCTCCTCATCCCACCCTTGATCTATTTGGTAATCCTCATACATGCACTGATCCTCCTGCACGTTTGCCCAATCCTCACACTCTCCTGGCAGAGTTTGTATAGCCCTCCTCTCCGTACATGAACCTAACTTGCAAAGTCACCATTACAAATCTTGAATGGATTGGCAAGTTAGCACCACAGACATGCTACTAAAGAAGGATATTGTGAACGTCTTGTACAGAAGCCTTCATGCTGCCAACTTCGTTGACTTATGTGACTCTATATCTTCGTTTGGCTTGAAATGATGGAAGACAGTGTGAAACATTTTCTCTCTATGTTTTCTCTTTATCTCTTGGGTGTATTGGAAGAACAAATCACGTTCCACTTGAATGTTATGGTAGTCCTCCCAACTCAAAAGCAATCTCTTTTCTCCGTCTTGCAACATGGCCCAAAAGGTCTCTTGTCTTACCTAACTTTGAAATGATGCATTTCCATCTACTCGAATCAAAGATATGCCATTTAATACCAATTTGTCAAACTTATGATGCACATAATTTAGATGAATAAGAATAACCTACGTTCAAGCATACCCATCAACATTCAAATTTTCCTGTTAGAACTCTCCATGGCCTTCAATATCCTTACATGATCTGCCTCGTTTAGCTTTGAGGATGTCAATGTGTATACTCTCTCCTCGTTCAATACACCCCGTCTAGGAGCTGCACTCCAAGTATGAGATAGTTTTCCATTGACAAAAACATTGTTACTTTGGATCAATGTAGTATGAGCACATATAGATGGTAGGTACAAAGAGGTAGCAACTTACTGATACCACTTCTCTTCGAGGTTGGGGTCTACAACTCTTAGTAAACGTTGAGTTTTCTTGATGAGATTTTCATGGACACTATAGTACGCCTCACCCCACTTGGTTCTAAACTCAAAGTCATAGAGCTGTGTCCGTTTCTATTCGATTGGTTGCATTGCCATATCCTACTCGTTGTGCACTTTTGGTAATTAGGGACAACATCATTGCATTAGGAAAAAATGCATTAGGAAAAACATTGTTATGATAGCTTGAAGAACTACCTACCTTCCACCTAACGTGGGCTAGTGCAATCAATGGTGCCTTGTATCATGCAGGAATGGGTGTCATCTTTTTGTGCACTTGCTTCCATGCCTTTGCCTCATCAGTTAGCTTGTCAAAAATAGTTGCGTGGTCAGCCTAACCTAGCATCCTTGCTTCACAAACAAGGTCTGGATACAAGGTATGAACAACCCCCTTTTGTGCCAGCCTATGCACATTCTATATTAGGATCTCATATATATTAGGATCTCATGAATATGGTCCATTGCATACTTGTTTGTACGAGAAATAGCTGACAAAATCTCCCTCTCTGCCACACTTGTCACTTTCACAAGGCGACAATCAATGCACACATGTTGCCTTGCGTTACTTGGAAAGGCTGTTGCAAACAGTCAATTATGTTAAGGATGATGTAAGAAACAAATACATTGCAGAATGTTAAGGTCCTATGGTTTAGGGCCACTCACATGTGCGTATCTCATTCATCCATGTTGTGAGCCGATGGTTACCATCCCAAACATAAAACATGCAATTTGACAAAAAGGCCCAATCGATGCCGCTGATTTTTGCCTCGAAGTCCTCATGCTTCTTTAGCCAACGGGGGTCCCACTCAGTTCAAATCATATCATCAACCTCCTTGTATTGGTGTCTTGGAGTCTCTAATGACACTATGAATATACCCATCCCTCTAACGTACCCATCGCTAAAAAAGGTTTTCGAGAGTTGCTTGTACCTCGATGTGGCTTATTTAATTGTAGGCATAGAAACCAAACAATATAACGAGATGGGTGGCAATGGGGTGGATGTTTGCATCTGAATGAGACGACGAAGTAATTAATGTTCAATCAACGTAAAGAAATAAAAACCATAATCTAAATCGTGCTGCCATCTCTTACAAGCACTCATCGTCAATGTTTCCAACTGGTCTTCTGTGCATGCTTGCACAATACATTTATCGCAAGTGACTGTGAGAGCGATCTCGCCAATTGTTTCACCGACATCTGTCATGCGCTTCTTTTTGGTTCTTTGTGTTTGATTCTTCTTGGGTTGCGTATGGCCATGCTCTTGCTATGCACTAAAGGACTCGATGCTTTGATGGTCGTTGCTTTCCTCGTTAGTATCACTCTCCAATAGTACAAGCTTTCTCTTGCCCTTCCTCGCCTGCATCATCGAAGCATGCCCACCTTCTCCTGATGTCACTCCTTCCCCACATGCAATTGCAATGGTTGCTTGTAGCTCGATAGAAGTTAATGATCATGTTTGTGTTACTCTTCCTCTCATTCTTGGAGGGCAACTCCCCCCTTGTGATTGTATGTTGCCAGTTACAATAGCTCGTTGTCCTATTGTAGACCATGGAGGCAAGTCAAAGTCCTTGGGAGACTTGTCAGGTCATCGCTCTCTTTCCTGCAAACAATGATCCAAAATAGGATAAGAGGGGGAGATAGAGCAATTGTAACAAAAATCAAGAGGGGAGTTGCTTACCGTCTGTTCAATTGGCCATTGCACAATTGCCTTTTCCTCAACATCAATCTTAGTATTGCCTTTACCACAGGCCTTCACACCCCTCTGATGCACGATGGTCATAAGAACTCCCACTCGTCCACGGAGCAAGCTCGGTGAGGGGAAAGTTTGTCGGATTTAACCTTTTGCAATCCTTTCATTGCCCTCGTAAAGGGTGACATGATCTTGTCTTTTGAAATCAAATTTGGCCATGATAGAGGGGCTTAGGGTTACTTCTTACAAATATATTGCTTCCTCGATTTCTTGCCAATGAAATACCAATTGAGAGAGAGAGAGAGAGAGAGAGAGAGAGAGAGAGGGGGAGGAAGAGATGACATTGGGATGGAGAGTGAGAGATAAGGAGAGAGAGAGAGCGAGAGGCAGATACAGGGCACGAGAGCGAGGGAGAGGGAGAGGGAGAGAGATAGAGAGAGGGGGGAGGAAGGAGGAGATAGAGAGAGGGAGGAAGGTGAGGATAGATTGAGAGAGAGAGAGAGAGAGAGAGAGAGAGAGAGAGAGAGAGAGAGAGTGTGTGTGTGTGTGTGTGTGTGTGTGTGAGTGAATGAGAGAGGGAGAGAGAGAGAGTGGGAGGGGGAGGGGGAGAGAGAGAGGGGAAAAGCCTAGGATAGAACAGTGAGATAGAGTATGTGTGACTGTGTTAGAGAGAGAGGTGTGGAGAGAGAGAGGGGGAGAGAGAGACGGAACCGTACTGAGGGTAGGGGATAGAAAACAAGAAGTTGTTTGACATTTTTTTTTTCGATGACCCATTCTTGGATAGTTTTGGCCCAACTAGACTTGTGGTTTTTTTTTTGCCCATTAAGGGGCTGCTGCTGGCGACCCCTTTTTGGCGAAAAAACAAATCACAGATCCGAGAATATATAGCATGGGGATAATAGGGACCAATAGGGTATGGGTTTTTTCTCCGCTCTTGGGTGAAAGAAAAACCTGTACCTATTGGTCCCTATTCTCCTCATGCTGTATATTCTCGGATCTGTGGTTTGTTTTTTTGCCAAAAAGGGATCACCGACAGCCCCTTATTAGGCAAAGAAAACCCACAAATCCAATTGGGTGAAAAGTTACTCTCGCAAGGAATAGGTCACCAGAAAAAATTTTCATCCAATAAGGGGTTGCTACCGGTGACCCCTTTCTGGCGAGAAAAAATTACACACATTACATGCCCTCTCTCTCATCACCCTTTCTCTCTCTCCCCCTATTTTCTCAACTAATTAACAAATATTTACTTAATCAACTTTATGAGCAAAAGAGAGAGATATAATTTTCTAAATAATAGATCTTTACACTCCTAGAAGCATAATATGAGATAGTCATACAAAGTAGAAGCTTATTCACACTCATTCAAACATTGCTTTATTCATGTTGTCTCTCTCTTTCATCCCTCTCCCATCACTTTGTTACTCTCTCTTCCCTCGCCCAACTAGATTTGTGGTTGTTTTTTCGCCCATTAAGGGGCTACTGGTGACCCCTTTTCGATGAAAAACAAACCATAGATCTGAGAATATACAGCATGGGGAGAATATGGACCAATTTACTCATACCCTATTGGTCCCTATTCTCCCGATGCTGTATATTCTCGAATTTGTGGTTTGTTTTTTTGCCAAAAAGGGATCGTCGGCAACCCCTTATTAGGCAAAAAAAACCCACAAATCTAGTTGGGCGAAAAGTCACTCTTGCAAGGAATGGGTCATCACAAAAATTTTTGTCCGGTAAGGGACTGCCAACGATCCCTTTCTGGTGAGAAAAAAATACACACATCACATGCCCTCTCTCTCATCACCCTTTCTCACTCTCCCCCCATTATCTCAACTAATTAACAAATACTTAATTAACTTTACGAGCGAAAGAGAGAGATATAATTTTCTAAATAGTAGATATTTACACTCCTAGAAGCATAATATGAGATAGTCATACAAAGTACAAGCTTATACACACTCATTCAAACATTGCTTTATTGCTTTAAAAACACACTCGTTCAAACATTGCTTTATTCATGTTCTCTCTCTCTCTCTCTCTCATCCCTCTCCCATCACACTTTGTTACTCTCTTTCCCCAGCATCACTCTTTGTTACTCTCTTCCCTTGCCCAACTAGATTTGTGATTTTTTTTCGCCCATTAAGGGGATGTTGGTGGTGACCTCTTTTTGGCGAAAAAACAAACCACAGATATGAGAATATACAGCATGGGGAGAATAGGGACCAATAGAGTATGGGTTTTTTTTTTCACTCTTGGGTGAAAAAAAAAGCCGTACCCTATTGGCCCCTATTTTAATAAACAATGTGCGTATACATTCCAAAGAAAATTGATTTATGTTGCACATTTTTAGTAAACTAGCTTCAATTATGAAATTGGCTCTACTTATGAAGATAATTGTTATTATTAATGAGGTATTATATGCTAGTTTATGGAAGAAAGACTTGGGAAACCCTCCCAAGACTAGCTTATTAAAACTATGTTTGTAGTATAGAACAACAAAAAGAACTAGCCTAATGGGGATAGTCACTTGGCAATTAAGTGCACTTGGGTGATGACACTGCTGGGATGAGTGACCTCTCGGGAAGATTTTCCTATAAGCTAGTGGGAGCTTCTCACATGCAACCAATGGCGCTAATGAAGCCTTCATAGCCCGTTGCCAAGTATGCTAAGGCCAAGATGCCACGGTCTATGCCTTGGTCATCGCCTTAGTTAATAATTATTATTGTATAATTAATAGTTAATCAAGTAATTAGTAATTAGTTTATTAGTAATTACTATTAATTAATAACTAATTAATTGAGAAATTAATTAAATAATTAATCAATAGTTATTATTTATTTATTTATTTAATTAATTAATTAAGTAACTAATTAACTAAATAATTAATTATTAACTAGTTAATTAGCTAATTACTAATTAGTAATAATTATTATATAATTAATAGTTAATCAAGTAATTAGTTAATAGTAATTACTATCAATTAGTAATTATTATTAATTAAATACTAATTATTTTAACTAAATAACTTACTAATAAAGATAAGTAATTAACTTAATTAATAAATTAACTTACTAATTAATTAACTATATAATTATTCTATTAATTGTACAAAATAACCAATTAGTTTAAAAACTATTGAGTCAAATAACAAGTGAACAAAATTAACTATGAGCTAATTAATTAATTATTAACAAATTAACCATTAAGTATTAAATTAATTAGTAATTAGTTAGAAATTGATTTATTAGCAATTAGTTTGTAATCAGTTAATTAGTTAATTAATCAGTAACTAGTTATTTAATAATTAGCATTTCACTAATAGTAATTTCAATTAGTTAATTAACTAATAGTAATTACTATTAATTAATAATTAAGTAATGGTAATTACTAGTAATTACCATAAATTAGTAATTAACTCATAGTAATTACAAATTAGTTAATTTCTAATTTTAGCAAGTTAACTAATTAAGGAGTTAATTACTATTTGATAATAATAAGGTAACTAATTAGTTAATTAACTAATTACTAATTAACCTTAC